>NC_051403.1:48006904-48016904 GCF_015228065.2 Penaeus monodon
TCACCTGCGTCTGGCCTTTGAGTAAATACAAAGTTTATATTTGAGATTTTTTCCTTTCTTCTTTTTCCTTTTTCTTTTTTTTTACGGATAAACTATTTCTATTATGTGGTATATATCGATATCGGTAAGATATCTTGACGGGTAGGTCTCAGTTGAGGAACGCAATATATGCCAATGGACATAAAAATAGCCTGTGCTGGACGTCTCGAGATATGACCAGGTCGGAAGCAGCGAAAAGCCTAACAAGAACGCAAAATCAGGAAGAACAAATAGCCCAAACATATACAACGGCACTATCCGGTTTAAGTGAATTATGATTAAGGCAAGCTCACCCAATAGCCAAAATTAACCCGAAGCAAAGTTCTTAAGTCATGTAAAATTCAGCTTCCTTGGATCTTCGAGCGCCTTTCCTCAATACCGGATGTGATGACTCATTCCACATTCATATTCATTTCGTATGATTCTTTCTCTTTCAGATCCCTCGGCTCTTGCAGCTATCCTTCATCGTTATTTCGTTGATAATACGTCCTCGATTGCCTTTTGGTCTGAGTCTCATAAGATTCCTCGTTTCAAATTTCAGTTCATATTTTAGTCGATTTTGACTAATTCATCAAATAGTCATCAATTCATTCATCTTGTACTTCCCACGGGATACCGCAATGTAGGCTCACACGACACACACTATCAAGCCGAAGAATACCAGTACAGCACGATAGGAAGCATCCACCCCCATGCTCTCAGACCAAGGTGATGCCACGAAGTCGGAGTACTGGATCGTTGGCTGGTTTACAGTGGTCGCCGCGTCTCGTGATGAGTAAACGAATAAATATGTGTGTATAAGATGATTGAATGATGTACAAGAAATAGAATAACAACATAACATAGGTACAAGGGCGATCATTTTTCATTCAATTGCAGGGAGAGGTTTACACCTTAAGGAAAAATGAGAAAAATGGTAATATGAATTAGGAGCAACTCAAAGATGCCATTAAGCCTTTAAAGCCCACTTATAAGTTTATCCCTATCACTCACTAATCTTTTTTTTCCTTCTTTTTATTACTGTCTATCGTCTTTCTCTTCCTCCTTCTTCTATTGTGGTGTCTGTAGAGGAAGCTTTTTCCCATATCCCCCCCCCAGGTTTCTTCAGCGTCTTCCCAGGGTCTGCAACCTCACCGTGACTCGATAATGCAAGTCATCTCAGGCGTGTCTTTCGCTTGCTTCCAGTTGCTAAGAAGGTGGTCTGATTATGCAAGTCACCTCAGCCATGTCTACTTTTAGCCTTTGCTAAAACGAGGTTGTTGATCGTACAAGTCATCTCGGTCGTTTCTTATTCTCGCCTCAGCTTACTAACGAGGTGGGTTGATTCTCGCCTCGGGTTGCTAACGATTTGATCTCAGTCGTGCAAGTCACCTCACCTGTGTCTACTTTTTGTCTCCGGTTGCTAACAAGTTTGATTTGGCAAGTCACCTCAACATGTCTTCTTGCCTCAGCTTGCTAACAAGGTGGTTTAGTTGGCAGTCACTTTTAATCATATCCTATCTAGCTCCTCAGCTGCTAACAACGATGTTCTGAGATGGATCCGGGGCTACCTGTGGCTTTACGAGTATCGTCTGCTGGACCTGGAGGCGTCGACGTTTGCCACGTGGTTCGCTGGCTTCTTGGCGGCTGACTTCGTGTACTACTGGTTCCATAGAGCCTCACACGGTTGGTCTTCCGCTTTTGGAATCTGAGGCTGGATTTTTTTTTTTTTTTTTTTGCCGTCAGTGTGTGTGGTGTGTGCGTTGTGCCGTGTTGCGTGTGCGTGTGTGTGTGTGTGTGTGTGTGTGTTGTGTGGTGTGTGTGTGTGTGTGTGTGTGTGTGTGTGTGTGTGTGTGTGTGTGTGTGTGCGTACTTGTGTTTGTGTTTGTGTTTGTATTTGTGTGCGTGTGTGTATTTGTGTGTATGTATAATTAAGTAGGTATGTATAATTTGCATACCTAGATAGATAGATAAATAAACAAGGAAAGATTTTTTTTTATGCTTTCGACCTCCTCACCCCTTCCCCCTTTCCTCCCCCCGCCCCTCAGAAGTGAGCCTGATCTGGGCGTGGCACCAAGTCCACCATTCCCACGAGGATTACAACGTCACTGTGGCACTCCGGCAGTCCATGTTCCAGAGACTCTTCGCCTTGGGTTTCTACCAGCCCATGGCACTATTAGGAGTGCCACTGCCCGCCATCTGCCTGTCCCACATCTTCAGCTCAATCTCCTAGGCCGCAGTTGTGATAGCCACACGGAGCTTGGGGTCGAGGCCCCCTCTGGAGTGGGTCCTCAACACGCCCTCTCACCATCGAGTTCATCACGGTACTGGCGGCAAGATTCTTTACCTCTTTTTATATACCATGGCGTATACGTATGTTTTATAAACCTAGGTGTTAAAAAGATAAGTAAGTTTTTTTATAAACCTTTGCCGTCAAAATTATTTGCACATTATATATATATATATATATATATATATATATATTATATAATACTACTATATAAGCTAGTAGTATATATTAAGGAGATACTATATACTATAACCTTGTTGCTACAATTCTTTACATATCTTTTTTTTTATAGATCTATGAGGACACAAATTTCTTTTATTTTTATTTTTTTACAAACCTTGGTGTCAAAATTGTTTACATATATGTTTTATCAATCTTTGCATATTTTTTCTTGTGATACATTAGGATACTAATTATAGTAAAATTCACTTTATACACGTTATCCTTTCAATACAATTTCCCACAAACTCCTACCAAATCAACTCATTATATGACATCTCATAAAATTCCACAAGCAATGGAATAACGATTTAGGATTTAGGATTGTAATAATATTACATACAATTCGCTTTACACACGTTACCCTCTCAGTACATTTAAACCTCCCATCGAATCGTATTATATCCCAACTCATCAAATTCATCGCCAAGCAAATGGCATACAACCACCTCTTAAACACACGTTACACCTCAGGTACCCATTTCAGGAGCTAATAAGTACTGCCTGGACAAGAACTACGGTGGTTTCCTCATTATCTGGGACAGAATTTTCGGCACGTTTCAGGCGGAGAAGGAGGAGGAGGAAATCGTCTATGGCCTCGTGCACCAACCTCAGACCAGCAATGTCGTCTGGTTACAGGTGTGATTTTGGTTCTCGGGATGGCTGGCTATTGGTCATACGTCTTGGTGCTTGGCCCTGGTTCCCGTCGTAAGCGTTTTGGGCCCTTTTCTGGTTTTAGTAGTTGTTTCTTTTTCTCTCTCTCTTTGCGTTGTTTTGCTTCTCAGGGTCTGGTAGTACGTTTTTTTTTTTCCTCGTAGTAAAATGTTTTAATTAATTCATTTAATTATTCATATTAGCAAATAGTATATTTTCCCAGGGTCTCGTACTAAAACGATTTTTGCTTTTCCCCATTTCTTTGTGTGTGTGTGTGTGTGTGTGTGTGCGCGCGCGTACGTGTGCGTGTACGCACGTGTGTATGTATACATGTATTGCATATTCTAATCCTTTTTCCTTTCTCTGGGGTCGGATACTCAAACGCAAGGAACCCGCCATATTGGTACGAGTCAAGGCCAGTATGAGCTTATGAATAACATCTAGTTCAACCATACCACTTGTTTTGCTCAATTATGGTGTCATTAGGTGCGCATGAACCGTTCGTGGATTATTAAATAAGACAGTAGGTGTGATTTTCCAGTAAAACTAATTTACTTTTGCCGATAGGCGTGTATCTCACTCTAACCCAAGTGTTCTATCTGTAAACAGGCATTACACGAAAACCAGCAAAAGTATTGTTTTCGCCTTGGATGTGATGGTTTTTATTTATGTCATTATTATTATTATTGTCATTATTTTCATTACTGTTAACGTAGTTTGTGGGTTGAGTGGACATCCACAATGACTCAGAGGAAAAGGAGATTATTTATATATAGATATAGTTTAGCATTTAAAACTTATTCTGAGTCTTATTGTTAAATAGTAATGTATTAAAAATCAAAGACTAAAATTACTCCTGTAATATCAGCCATCCTTTCGAGCAAGGCCTTGCTTTCGAGGAAACAATCCTGAGCTCCAAAATTTCATGGCACTTGTGTGTTCCGTTAATAAGGTCACTCTTTTTCAAAATGAATCTTGCACATTTCTTTTGCGTTACTAATTCTATGACATGTTAGTTAAAGAGTTTCATTATGCTAGTGGCAGGATAGTGCTGTGTTTTAAAAAAATCACCTGATTAGCATTTGTGGCTTATGATTAGGCTAGATTCCCTAAGAGCCGCCTGAAACAGCGGCTGTGATTGGTCACTGAAAATTCGACGCCGTAAGTGATTTGCGGCCGTGCGGGGTCTTAGAGCGGGGAGGCGGAGCCGGGAAAAAAGAGAAAATTAAAGAGTTTGTATATAACGAAGACAAGTCTGAGATGCGGCGCCCTTTGCGGGCCGTGACTTAGGCCGCCGCAGGATGGTTAAGGCCCTTAGACACTTTTCCAGACCACAACGGTCATCCCCCTCCTTAACTTCAATGTTCTTTTAAGTATCTGGTCCCTAGTTCCCATAGTAAAACGTTTAGTAGAATGCCTTGCTTTCTTTAGATACATTTTTTCTTCTTTATCTCCATTCCTGATCATGTATTAGCTGCGATATGTTTATCAACTGTTCCTGAAATCATAAATGTGTTGAACGGATCTTCGAATCATGATTTTTTCGCAGCTTCAGAAGTAGATACAGCAAAAGCGGTTTATAAGTGTGATTGCGTTCCACATCCCACTCTTTAAAACGTCATTCACAAATACGTAATCATTTAACAGTAAAAAAATGAATAAAATAAGATGAAAATGTGACATAAAGTTCTCGCACCTGTGAACTTAACATAACACCTGACGCCACTCGTTGTTTCTCAGACTTGCAAAATACATTTACCTGGATCATGTGTTGGTGGGGATTACATTACATTTATTTGTTTTGAAGCATACGGTTCAGTTACTTGATTTGACATTTTTTTTACGTTCGTAGATCGCAGTTTGATACTGGAATTGTGCGTTAATAAAAAAAAGAAAAAAAAAAGTTTGATAAAAGGAAGGGATGTAATAATGCCAGTTGCTGAGTGAAATAAATAAGTAAAAAAATATAATAATAATAAATAAAAAAAGATACTTCATACACCATTTTTTAAATATCAGTAGTCCAATGAAATATAATTCATAGCCTCTAGTTCAGCCTTCTAACTAAGAACATCTTTAGCTTAAGAATATTTGTGCTCTTTTATTCAGAAAAATATTTGACTGCCATCATGAAATGATAAAGAAACTGGGCGCCAAACGAGTTAATTTGCGATAATACAGCAGCGTCGCCGCACAATTTAAAGGTAGTAAAACCAGCCTCGAATTCTCAACAGTTCTTCTACATCCACAACATCGTGAGAAAAGCTCGAAGCATGAGCACCTGGGGCGACTTCTTCCGCGCCTTCCTCTGCGGCCCCGGCTGGCTCCCAGGGACACCTCGCCTGGGGGACCTTGAGACCTGCCCTGACGTCCGTGGGAGGGTTAATATTACCGGACACCAAGAGATTCCCCTGTGGCAGAAAGGGCTACACGGTATCCACGCACTTCCTTGCTGCTCTTCTCCTGCAGCAGGTCTTCACGTTCCATTTCGAGGTTGGTGTCGAGTCGTGATGTGTAGTTCGATGTTGTATGTTCCTTCCTTCTATTTTTTCCTCTCTTTTCTTTTTCTTTCTCTTTCTTTACTCTCTCTCTCTCTCTCTCTCTCTCTCTCTCTCTCTCTCTCTCTCTCTCTTTCTCTCTCTCCTTTTTTCTCTTTGCTTTCTTTCTCGCTCTCCCTACCCCTTCCCCTTCTTCCTCATCATTAGTTTTATAAAACTACTCTTCCCTCTCCCTCTCCCCAGATGTTATCGTGGTCGGGCAGAGCGGTGTTCTTCGGGTTCCTCTTGGTAACAATAGGAAACATCACCGCCATGTACGACGCGTGGCGATGGGCGCCCTTGGTCGAAGTCACTCGCTGCGCCTCCTACGTCGCCTTCGCCAGTACGAACAGCGTCTCTGGCTGGACCGGCCTGGACACGGGCCTCGCGACGTTTTGTGCCGTTTCTTCTCTCGTGTGGCTCTCCCCGAGTGTGAGTTTGATACAGAAGAGTTTTAAGAAGAAAGCGGTGTGAGATAAAACACGGTTGACGCTTTGCTTTTGTTTTGAACATACGTCTTAACGGTGCTGTATGGATGACCTTAAGAGGGAATTGATGTGAGATGAGATGCATCTATTGATCCGCATTTCGTTGCGACAAATGTATGAAAGGTATGGATGAGAATGAATATCTTCACCATACAAGAGATGTATCTGACAGGTCTAGATTTTATCTTCGTCGGAAATACACTTTTCAGAAATGAATGTATTTCTGACGAAGATATAATCGAAATCGGTCAAATACATCTTTTTCTTTGTTAACAGATTGCATTGCCACTACGTATGAATGTACCTCAAGTTACCAAGTTGGCTCATATACGAATGAAAAAAATAATAATACAAGGTCAAGATTTTTTTTTAAACTTTTCATGAATGTCAGTGTTGATGCACTGGCAGAAGAGAACACTAAACGCAATAGGTTTATCGAACGATGAGACAATTTCGAAATCCTCCTGGAGTTGAAATTCAGGAGGATTTCTTGTGAGATTTCCCTATTCCTTCGGTAATCTCTTGCTCATTTCATTCATTTCCATCTCTTGGCTTGCGTTTATTTCTCTCATTTTCGTTCTTAAGCTTCCGGCCTCATACCAATCTGCACTATCCATCACACCTCTAGGTTTAACCGACAGAAACCTGGGTCGATCTCGGACCCTCGAATCCCTGGTCCGAAAATCATGATCCGAACCTGGGTATTTCCAGCGGGCGTCGCTCAGACACGTCGAAGAGGATTCACGCCCACACACGTCACACATCCACATTGTATTTACTGCCAAATCATGCTGTAGATGCACATATGTAAATAAAACTAGTGAATCCCTATGTGTCTCGGGTTTCCCCCTGTGCTTCGAGTAGTTCGAACTCTTTGAGTGGCGAATAAGCCAGGTGACAGGTCTTATTTTACTGAGATTTTGTCGGTCTTTCCCCAAACTATGAAGGCCTTCAGAGTGGATGGAAGCATAATTGTTCTTAATTTTTTATATATTTATTTTTTCTACTTTACGGCTTTTTAAGACCCACCACGTACTTAGACATTGCCTTTTATTATACGTCATTGAAGATCTTTTATTATCTTTTAAAAATGCTTTAATCATAATCTTATTAATTATAATCATTTATTCATATCGGATACGTGTTTTGTGACAACTTTGGATATATTTCCCTTATACTTACGACCTGCCTACGTCACCTTCCTAATCATCGACTTTAGTAATTAATTAAAGACTACTGAGGAATTATGAAACACTTGTTACATGATTTTATTTCAGTCTTGTTTTTTGTTTAATAATTTTAAGTTTATTTTGTCTTACTGAGTTTGCTGGCAGTGTTTTTAGTTCATTGTTGTCTTGTTTCTAATGTTCTTTTCTGTAAATTTTGCATTTGTTTCTCTTAACCTTTTTTATTGTTCATTGCTGTTAATTAACACCTTTGTTCAATTACCAGTTCTTAAATTATTGTACTTGAGTTTGTTAAAATAACTATTGCACAGTGAAGTGGCCTGCCTGTATATATATAAACCACTTGTGACTAAACCTGTACAGGAGTTGCCTCTGGACCCTATGTTAGCGTCCCCCTGGATTACCCTTTCACCGCTGGCGTCGCTGGATCGGCAAGACAAGGTTGTGTCTGAACCGTTTTACATGCCAGTTAGATTTTTTTTCCTTTTTTATCATTATAATTATTATTTAATAGTATTTGTGACAATGAAATTGTAAATAATGTTAATTTATTATGAATTTATATCCAGGATAAAGCTATGAATGCTGAATAGTCCAATGCATTTATTAAACACTAAAGAACTTGAGATACCAAGATATATATGCGCATGTTATGTAAAGGAAAGTTGCAATTTTTGGGGGAATCGTGTGCTTGAAAGTTGCTGAAGTGTGTGGCTGAAAGATTCCTAAATCCCTGTGGATATTACCAACTGGAGAATGTACGTGAGCATATTTATACTGTTTACAGATTGTATTTAGAAGTTACAAAGAACGTTTGATATTTTTTCTCCATTTTGGTTGGAACTTTTTCCGGTGATAGTGAAGATTTTTTTTTTCTCTCTCATTGAAAGTATTTTCTGTTGGGTCTGTTTTAAGAGAATTGGGATTATTTTGTAATTTATAAAAGGATTTTTGTGTCTTTCTCTTGGTTATCAGGCTTGTGGCACACTTACATGGGAAGACATTAGAAATTGCTAGGCGTGTTTACGTAAAGTTTACTTAAAGTCTACAGTCAAAGGTTTACTTGATATTGGCCAGCACCAGATGCTCTGGCCTTGCAGTGTAAACCTGTCCCTTCAGAACAAGGATTTCGTATGTTTTATTCATAATTTCCCAACTATCTACCAGTGGTGCTATTTTCATTCACAAAGGAGTCAAGGACACTAGTAACCAGACCCATTTCTTAAGGGACATGTAGCTGGGGCATGGGACAATAACTTTCCTCATTCCCTCGACCCTAAACCGCCGTCCGAGTGGAGGATTTTAGAAGTTTGGTGTATATATGATAGAGCTTTCAGAGTTGAAACTGTATTACTTTTATTAATTTCAACATTCAACAGTAGCCTCTGCTCTTAGACTTTTTTTCTAAATCAAGACTAACTGCTTGCCAATAGCACATGATCGTTTCCTTGAAAAAAAAATCAAAATAGGCATTTTTAGTTGAAGACTTAGATAATTTTCATGAATTAGATACAAATTATTATGATTCAGATCTTTACTCCCTATGTTGAACCTTATATAAAACATGTGATTATTTCAGGGTTGTAGTAAAGTAATTTTCTATGATTTTTTAAAGAGAACACCAGATATAAATAAATAAATATATATTATATATATATATATATATATATATATATATATATATATATATTCCATGATGTCTTTGTCCAAATTGCGTTGAAATGATTTTTGAGAACATCTCTAACAACAAGAATTATTTTCATATAACCGGTTATCTAGACAAAATGTAATACAAGACATTTCTTTACTCATTTATTCCATTTCACGATCATCTAAAATATGAGAATACATATTTCAAATCAGTGTCTGTGAAATCACGAAAGTCCGTCATCAAAAACAGACAGGACGAGGTATATTTCACCGCCCTTGGGAAAGGAGATCAAAACACAGCCGTTCCTTCAGCGTGTCTGTAGGAGACGGTGACGAAGGGCACGACCACGAGGAGGTAGCAGGCCAGGAGGAGCAACACCAGGAGAAGGAAGAACACTACCAACACTGTCATTAAACATCGCTGGAAGTCCTCGTATCGCCTGGCGTCGACGAGAACTATCTGTTTCTTTTCCTTGTCCTCCGCTACGTTAGAAGTCGTTCCTTCTAAATCCTCTTCTGCAGAAACCGAGGATGGGGTCTTTTCTTGAGTTGCTGAGTTCGCACACATATTTTCCTCGTCTTTTGCCTCAGCCAATTCGCTTTTGTTATTCGTACTGCAGGAGAATTCATTTCTATTTTGAGGTTCCGGGACTGTTTGAGCTTCGGGTTTCAGGTGTTCAGACTCCTCTTTATCTGCAGGATCCTCAGATACCGTTTTGCCAGTAGGATCCTGGTGTCTGGGTTTTCTCCTGCTCTCCGATTCTTGGGTTTCAGGTTCCTTCCGGTCGGTTGGCATCCAGAGGTCCGGAAAAACGAGATCGAACTCTGGGTCCTCTGGGGTGTTGTGGGTGATGGCGTGTTTCAGGGTAAAAAATTGGAGTCTGAGATTTTCGAGTGTTTCCTCCACATAATCGAGATGCTTGAAGAGAGCAATGCCCAAGCTAAAATCGAAACTCT
>NC_051403.1:48021904-48044404 GCF_015228065.2 Penaeus monodon
CCTCTCTCTTTCTCTCTCTCTCTCTCTCTCTCTCTCTCTCTCTCTTACTTCTCTTCTCTCTCTCTCTCTCTTTCCTCATACTCTCTCTCATCTCTCTCTTCTCTTTCTCTCTCTCTACCTCCCCTCTCTCTCTCTCTCTCTCTCTCTCTTCTACTCTCATCTCTCTCTCTCTTCTTCTCTCTCTATCTCTTCTCTCTCTACTCTTTCTCTCATATATATATATATATATATATATATATATATATATATATAATATATTATAAATATCATATATATATATATATATACATATATATATATATATATATAATATATATATATATATATATATATATAATATATATTATATATATATATTATATACTATATATTTTTTTTTTTTTTTTTTTTTTTTTTTTTTTTTTTTTTTTTTTTCGATAACTATTGGATGTTAGACATGCTGACGATACATAAGAAAATCTAGAGCATGTAAAAGAGAGTATCTGAGATAATACAATTAACATACTGAAATGTCTGAATTTTATTCTATTAAAGATTATTTTACGAATATTTGTTATGAAACATTGCAAAGAATACTTTGCAATACACACACACACACTACACAACACACACAACACACACACTACATAATATATATATATATATAAAATATATATATATATTATATATATATATATATATATATATATATATATTATACACATACATAACTATATATATACATATATATATATAATATAATATAATATATATATATATCATCAGTGGTGTGGTGTGTGAAACATATAATACTAATACAAATATAATATATATATATATATTATATATTATATATATATATATAATATTATTGTTGATGTGTGTGTGTGTGTGTGTGCGTGTGTGTGTGTGTGTGTGTGTGTGCATACGTGTGTGTGTGTGAAAAGTACAGCACAATATTATCAAATTCTTAAAGATGAAAGTGAATTATCTTATTTTTAGTAAGGTCTGGTTTTGGATTTATAAAAATCCGTTTTAAACACAAGTTCTACTTCTAGTATTAAAAAAAAAAACGATATTTCATATGTTCCCAATTTCAACAGTAAAAGGAAGGACCTATAAATTGGTTGATGGTTAATAATTAAAACAAACAAATGTGCTAGACATCAAAGGTCATATAGCACTATGGCAAGCATTGTGGCGAAGAGGGTATGAATGAGTTGGCGATTAGGATAGAATATGTTAGATGTCAAAGATTATACAGCGTTAAAAGATAGTATGGCACTGAAAAAGATAGAGAGGGGAGCAAATGAAGTAAGGTGGGGGACTCAAGAGAAAAGGGTTCAGGGTGGAGGCCGATTGGGTGAAACGGAGAGTATCTGTGTCTGCGGAAGGATGAGGAACATTGTATAGGGAAAACTGGCAATGGGGCCATTATGAAACAATCGACGGGTAATGTGGGTAGGGATGGCTGTTGGAGAAGTAGGAAGAGAAGAATCCGGGCAGTGAGATAAGGGAACATGGGAAGGTCCTGTAGTATCAGGAAGAATGTCAGGAGGGAAAGGATCTGGAGGACACTTGCGACATAAGGGGGTCATGTGAACATCCATGTGGGTGCAGTAAGGACATTGGAAAAAGAGGAGGGAATGGAAAAGGGAGAGCTGGGGTGTGTTGGGAGAGAGAGGGAGGAAGAGGGGTAGGGGGAACCTAAGGAGGAGGAGGATGAATATTGTCAAATACTTTGAATGTAGAGGGAAAAGGACCAGAGAGATTGGAAAGTGGATGAGGGAGTGGAGCGTTCTCTTGGGTCATGTTTAGTAAGTTTTGGATATCTTCAAGAGTTGCTAGAGGGGAGTTGGATGGGAAGGTCTGAGAAACAAAGGTTTTCTTATGAGGAGGAGAAGAGGGCATAGATGTCCGAGGACCAGAGGAAGATGCGGGTGCTGGAGAGGATGTGGTGCGATAGATAAAGTGAGAAGAAGGAGGAGTAGGCATCGGGGAAGTGGTAGAGACTGGAGTATCTGGATTTAGACTGGAAAAGGAATTTAACTGGGGACGAGGGGGAATTGAGGTAGGATGGTTCGGGGTAGCGGGGAGAGATACTGGGGGAAATGCTGAAACATCTTGAGGAGAGACGGGGAGCGGAGCGAAGGACAGGTATGGAATAGGTAGGGAGAGAAAAACCTCGTCGGTGTGCTCCATGTCTGGCCCCACGTAGAGTGAGCCCTAGTTTGAATCTGAGAACTGTTACCTCAGATTCGAGCTTGTAGGCAGGACAGCTTCTAAAAATACATTATGGGAACCAACAATGGCACACGACGTGACTGGCAGAGCATTTGAACGGTCATGACCAGGTTGGGCACATAAACGGCAGCGGGCTGTGGAGCGAGATTGTTTGGCAGGGTGGCCAACGGAGAAAAGGTTGATATGGTCGGACAGGGCAGGACACTCCACCAATATAAACTTCATGGGAGAAATCATATCTACGGAAGTTAATCTTGGCAATATTGGTATAGGACTTGGGAGAAATAGTGTAGCTATGTACTGCCACTGAATCACAGTCGACGACGAGGCAGGCGAGCAGGTCGTTTTCACAGTCTGACCAGTCCTTATCGTAGACAGGACAATCAATAGGAGAGACGGAAGCAGTTCCGGTACAAGTATTAAGGGAGGAGTGAGTTGGGCAGGAATAGGTTTGCCACTGAGATCAGTCAGGATAGATAGTGCACGAGCTTGAGACACAGATGTAACTGTGGCAAGACGTGAACGATCGGAACGACTGTGAAAGGAAACTTTGCCTACCTATTTTTGGAGACACTGCTGGAAGAGAAGAGTATTGTCAAAGTAAGGAGGGGCTGTAGGGGGAATCACAAAGAATCGATCCCACTTGGCTGGGCCAAAAGAGTACATATAAGGTTTGAAAAGGTGGAACCAGCAGAAGGACGGAGGAGGAAGGAAGATGAGGATGTTTGGAGTGAGGTAGTACTGTGGGGAGAAGTAAAATAAAGATAAAGAGTAGTAATAGGAGAGGTGGGGTAGAGATGAAGAAGACTGTGCAGGAGATGGAGTAAAGGATGTTGGGAGAGACCAAGGGGTTTATTCTGAAGATTGAGTAATGACTCCAGTGGATGATTGGGAACAGATAGAGTTAACAGTAACCATCAAGGAGAGTGTACTGGTTGGAGCCATGGTCAACGGAGAAGCTGAGGTTGGAAAAACATAAATGTCATATTTAGATATGGTAGTTGATGAAGAGGCAAGCCTTAATTCCCCTAATAAGGGTAAAAATCTTCATTATTGGCTATGGTGAGCCTGTAATGTGGGGAAAAGAAACGGTCTACCCCTCAAGGTCGTCATACGGGGATGGGCTAAGCGATTAACCTCCCAGAGAGGCCAATCAGGCTGACACAAATCAAGCCTCTCATCCTTTCAGCACGGCTCTCACGTCTTAGAAAGTGGACAGAAGAAGGGCATGAAGAAGAGAAGGCAAAGGAAAAGGGGAGAAGAACAGAGTATGCAAAATTTGTTGAGGCAAGAGCTGGGGTCCAAAACAGGGGTGATCCCCTACATTGGGCCTCTGTCTCCATCTTCTAGACCCCCCATGACAACAATGAGGAAGGCATGGGGGTGGGGGATTATAAAAATAATGATAAATAAAAATTCTTCATATCATTGCTTCTGAAATGTTTTATGGTTAATGCTTCAAACAAATAAATGTGTTAGACATTAAAGGTTATTCTTGATATAAATATTTGATATTTCAAATGCCTTCCCTGTGAAACAAGTTCATAAGAATTATTTTGAGAAGGTTTGCAGATTTTTTTTCTCATAGTCTTAGCCTGGAACTCATACTTCATTTCAAAAACCTTTGGAAATCTCTTGTTGCTAAATGATAATGCAACCTTGTTAACAATTAATCATTTAGTTATTCCAGATAATTTATGCACCACTGTCTTTAGCTCCTTCTTAAATCCACTTGTAGGCAAAGTCAACACATCACCAGGTACTTTCATTCACTTATCAAGGAAAAAATACAGAGAAAATTTAATTAATAAACTTTAATTGGTTTTAATTTTCAGCTAACAATCTTACAATCATCACCACTATAATGGACCAATATTTCATATTCACAAAATGAAGGAGAAGAAAACACAAACAGACATTAAAAAGGATTTTATGTTGTAAAAACAATAATTGATTTGCATATTGCTCCTTAATAATGAACCAACAAGAGAAAACATTCTCAATTAATGTCTTCCCATGTAAGTGTGCCACAAGCCTGATTACCAAAAGAAAGAGACAAAAATCCTTTTATAAATTACAAAATAATCCCAATTCTCTTAAAACAGACCCAACAGAAAATACTTTCAATAAGAGAGAGAGAAAAAAAAAAAATCTTCATTATCACCGGAAAAAGTTCCAACCAAAATGGAGAAAAAATATCAAACGTTCTTTGTAACTTCTAAATAAATCTGTAAACAGTATAAATATGCATCAAGTACATTCTCCAGTTGGTAATAGCCACAGGGATTTAGGAATCTTTCAGCCACACACTTCAGCAACTTCAAGCACACGATTCCCCCAAAAATTGGCAACTTCCTTTACAAAACATGCGCATATATCTTGGTATCTCAAGTATCTTTAGTGTTTATATAAATGAATTGGGGACTATTCAGCATTCATAGCTTTATCCTGGATATAAATTCATAATAAATTAACATCATTTACAATTTCATTGTCACAAATACTTTTAAATAATAATCATAATGATGATAAAAAAGAAAAAATATATATAACAATACGTCAAACATTTCCAAAAATTATACAACTCAAAAAGCCACTCTGCACTCACTCCTCCCTGCTAGCCATGTCGCACCCCAACCGAAACGTGCGATGGGACTTGCAATGAGCCTCGACTCATCTCACCTCACATTCACATTTGAGCTCCATGTGAAGACCACGACTTTTTAAAAACGAGGCTACAAAACATTACCATGGTAAGGGGTATTGGGGCAATTGTTGCTTCTCACTGCACTACACTGGTTGGGTGCTTCCCCTTATGTATCTCCCATAAAGCTCATTGCATTACAAGGAAGTAGAATTTAGCTAGAGAGAAAAAAAAAAAGAAAAAAAAGAAAAAAAAAAAAAAAAAGAGACTTGGCTTCATAATGACCTGCAATGAATGTGGCATGACTGGTACCACTTCCCAAAAATTATCTCTTAAACAGTATAGTGTAAATGATTAGATAAATATGTACTATAGAATCAACACCATCAAGCAGTTAGCAAGCAGGCCATCTTTAGGAACAGTCACTTTGCCTCAGCCCGGAAAGCCTGGCCGGCCAACGGGGCAGTTCGGGCCAGAGCGGTCACTGCCCAAGGGTGACCTCTCTTCCAAATGCTGAACCAAAACCAGTTCTGCGTTCTCCACCCTCCTCCTGCTTATCAAAAACTGGCCCATTTTCTTCTTGGTTTGCAGCTATAAAGTAAGAAAGCCTGCTGCCCATAGCGCTTGACATCCGGGTACACTATCAAAAACAAGGCACAGGAAGACGAGACAGATGTAGGTGGAACATCGAGCGCGACTCAATCATGCAGTCTCTGGTGTCGAAAAGACTAAGTTGGATATGAGTTCCAAATAGAAAACTAAATCTCTTCAAGAGTACAAATGATGAATTATATATATGTCCATGAGAGAGAGAGAGAGAAAATTAAAATATCAATGTTCCATTCTTTATCGAAGCCTACTCTTTGCTGTGTGTTTTTGATGGCTTACCCAATAGTTCAACAAGAGATGTGTTTTTTAACTTTTTTATTAACAGTGCAAAAAACAAAGTAATGGCATCGTATTGCCCTAGAAGAATCAAAAGCAACACTTACACCAGAATCAAAAGAATCAAAAGGCAAAAAATACAATTTCTATCGTAAACATAGAACGATTCAATAAGCATTCCTATAATAATAATAATAATAATAATAATAATTATAATAATAATAATTCATCTCCATACATCAATGCTTTGGGAGGGGGGAGGGGGCAAAAATAACATTACTCAAAAGAATTAACAATTAAAATCTTAAACGAGACTTTTCAGACATTACAAATGACAAATGCACTGTTAAAAGACATGAGCTCCAACGGCACAACATAGATCGGCTCACTTCTCGAACGATGTTTCACTATTTGTGCAGGAAAAAAAATAATAAAATAAAGAAAGAAAAAAGAAAAAAAGAAAAGAAAAAAAAGGACATTTCCACTATTATTGCTTCTTAAGCTCCTTGCCCACCGAATACGAGACTATCTTGTTCCAGTCGATCTTGGTACGCGTGACGGGCAGCTGGCGTCGTAAGGCCTTGAAGGTAGTGTCGGACATGGTCTGGTAGTTTTCGCTGATGGCGGTCTGGTACTCGCTCTCTGCGCTCTCCACAAATTGCACCAATTCCCGTGCTGTCTCTTCCTCACCCTGCAATACATTTTTGGTGAGATGCTAAAGCGTAAGGTTACAGTGAATAAATAAAAAAAAAAAAAAAAAATAATAATAATAATAATAATAATAAAGAAAATTAAGCTGACATTAACGTCAAGGAAGGAAGGAAGGCAGAGTAGTGGGGAGAGGGGAGAAGGAGGAAGAGGGGAGAGGGAGAGGAAGAGGGGAGAGGGAGGGAGGGGAGAGGAGAGGAGAGGAGAGGAGAGGAGGGAGGGAGAGGAGAGGAGAGAGAGAGATGCAAAGAAATAGGCACAGGAGGAGGTAGAGTGGGAGGCTAGGATACGGAGTGACTGTGAGAGGATGAAAGAAGAGAAGGAGAGTAGGCAAGTAGGAGTAGAAGAAGAAGAAGAAGGAGAAGGAGAAAAAGGAGGAGGAGGAGGAGGAGGAGGAGGAGGAGGAGGAGGAGGAGAAGGAGAAGGAGAAGGAGAAGGAGGAGGAGGAGGAGGAGGAGGAGGAGGAGGAGGAGGAGGAGAGAGGGGAGGGGGAGGGGGAGGGGGAGGGGGAGGGGGAGGGGGAGGGGGGGAGGAGGAGGAGGAGAGGTGGAGATGAGGAGATGAGGAAAGTAGGAGAGGGAGAGGGAGTATCAGAGAGAGACAGAAAGCAAAATTTCAACAAACTGTTTTTTTACAATACAGCTACTACTACTACTACTAATAATAATAATGATAAGCTGAAATTACCAAATAATATCAAGAACAAAGACTGAACAAGCCACAGTCAAAACAACAGCCCCAATACTGCTGCCTACTTACTGCCACAGTGAGATTGCCCTTAACGTCTTTGGATGTGACTAACTGGACATTACCGTCCTCATAGTAATGCACTTGCACCTTCAGGACACCCTTTAGCTCTGCACTGCCGCCACCTAGGGTTACCGTCCAGGTTGAACGCCATCGGCCATTCCTTGAAACGGGAGAATTGGTTAGAGATCGGTGCCACTTTCGATAAATGTATGCTGGCTTAGTGTTTTGTTTTTTTTTATGAGTTATTCAATACCTATCAACAATAACAAAAACCAAGATCATATTAGACAATACTAGACCATTGATACTGGGATGGCATGTAACATAATATCACGGCCAATTTTAGCTTATCAATTTTGCTTGCACCCAGATTGCTATTAGTATGGATAACATAATAAAAATCCTAGTGTCAATAATAATAATAACAGTAATAAATTATTAGCATTAGAAAAAATAAAACCTTCCCAAAAATTCACGCAATAGGAATATCAAGCCTACTAACCCTCTCCTTGGTGACTAAACACTTATGGAACCACCGATGTGTAAACAAAACATGCAAACTTAAACTACAGTGTATAGTGCAATTACCTTGCACCAATAAGTTAACATGGTAATAGGTACTTGAGATTTTATTACCTAATATTTGCTATCTACACTAAAAAAAAAATTTATAAAATGTAACAAGGCCATTTAAAATTATCAATGGAGTACTTCATTTTCACAATAGCTAATTGTTGCATTGTCACAATATATAGACGGATTATCTTTTTCTTGCTTTTATCTTTAGCCATTGGATCTGGTTGCGTTACGGCAATCACATGACCAAAAGTTCGGGCATTAGGCTTACGTAAGCGGCCACTCTGCTGGGTGGCTGCTTGTAGGCCGGGCGCACGCGGACATGTGTGCGCAGTGGCAAGACTCTATGCCTCCTATTTACAAAGTTATTTACTCTTTTTATGCACAAGTGTTTTTAGATGTTAGGTAATTTTCCAATGTCTATATTTTCCATTTGATTTGCAATATCCAAATGGTAACAGTTTTTTTTTTTGCACAAACTCCAGTCATATTTCAAGGATGTCTACAACTTAGAGCAAGAAAAAAAAACTATGTAACACTGTGTTACTTTTTTCTTTTTTTTTAAGTAATATTCAATAATACAACAGTACCAGGAATATGATGCAAAGCATGGAAATGGTATCCTTCATGGAGCCTGCGTTCTTCCAGCCACCACTCACAGGCATTTCATTTCATGCTCATACATTGATAGGAATAATGCAAAATCACCAAATGAGTAAAATAAATCTCCCAATAGGTTTGTGCACTCGTGAGTCTTTCCATCACCCTGGCTTTCAGAGCTGCAATGCTCATGGTGGCAGGTTCACGTCACCCGGCCTACAGCCAGATTTTCCCATGATTGCATGTTCACATCACCTGCCCCTCAACCCGGATTTTTCATGACACAATAGTCACGTCACATGGATTTAACGGGTTAATAGATAATGGGATTTAGTAAAATTATATCCTAAAGAGAATGTAGAATTTTTTTTTGTCTTCTTTCTTCATTAAAGAATGGTTCTCCCTCCTGGACACCATACAAAAACTACTTCAAATATCATAACCTACTGCAACAAGAATCCTTCCGTCTAAAAAAAAAAAAATCTTATATACTCCATTTTACAATCTCATCACAACAAAGACAGAAAGAACCCTATACCTTCCACAAACTAACAAAAAAAAAAAAAAACAACACTTCCTCTTACCAATAATTTTTAGGTTGAAACTGGTGGTCTTCTATACACAAGGTGAGAGTTACTGCTGATCCCTGGGCTTTGGCATACACAGCACACACGCCGTGGGGGTAGTGATCACTGGTGTACTGAATTAACTGCGCTTCTACTGCACTCCTCCAGCTTTCTGTTGTGGGATCGCTCTCACAGGCCTGCACCAAAATTATTTTGTTATGCATCATATATGTAAAAATGTGTTATTACGGATGTATATGTAGCAGCAAGTATGTATAGAACTCATCCAAATAATTTTTGTATAAAAGCAAATGAGAAAATTGCTAAAAATTTCGAGCAAGTAATGTACACCCTTTCTGTATCCTTAAGGGTATGGGAACCTCTGATAAAAGAAGATTATATGTGAATTGAAAAGTTTACTTTCACAACATAAATATCAATAATTTTCAAATGTAACCTGATATTATAGCAGACAAATATCAAAAGCTAGCTGAAAGTTCAGAAATGAATACAACAACATCGGCCAACTTCCAGTTTTAACAAATCACTAAACACAAAGCACTTCTGAGCTTTGAACCAAGTGGCATAACCAGCACAAACCTTCAAGTCTGTGGCTTCCTTTCGCAAATGGTCAAACTTAAAGGTGAGCTTTGCCCTAGGGTCGAGGAATCGCCCCCCGCCGAGGTCATTGTGTTCCGTCACCAGGGCATAATGGTTCTGTCCTTCGAGGCGTACTGGTGTTAGCTGGTCCTTGTTGTATTCAGCGATTGCACGTGCAACACCCTCCCTCAAGAGAGTGTCATTGTTTACAAGAGTTCTTACATCTGAGGAAAAAAGGGATAATTATATTGATACATAGAGAGACAATCGATAGACAGATAGTATTAGATAGATAGACAGATAGATAGATAAACATACACAAATATAACTATACATAAATAAAATAATAAGGATACATCATAAATCAGTAAAAACTATCCAATGAAAAGGCATATCATTAGTTCCTAAATTTCACTTTATGTCTATCCACCAACATGTGTAAATAATTCAACACCACATCGTAAACGTAAATCTGAATTTACTATAATTTGCAAGACACATCCCACTACAAAAAAAGACCCTGTTTATGATATGCAGATCAGCCTAATAATCCCTCTGCCCAGTGACGATGATGACAGTGATGATGATGAATCTTCTCCGAGCCTGAATCCTGCTGACTAATACTACTATTACGCAACATCCACTCGGTGTTCTTTACATCGCTAACCTCTAGCAATTATTGGGTGATTTTGCTTTATTGACAAGCAACAGTAATCTGCCAAGCCTTAGCTTGCCTCGACCCCATTATTGTGTAATCAAACTTCATGGTCACTCCCATGATTGTGGTAATTATCCAAAAAAAATATTTCTAAAAATAGTTCTTGCTCCATTTATATTTTTTTCTTCTTTTATTTTACTCTTCTGAACAGAGATCTTTGATGAAACCCATGAACAAATCCCTACAAAAAGTTTTAAATCATCTATGAATAGCATATGGGGAAAAAAAAGTTGATAATGAGATCATCCCAATTCGAATTTACACATCTAATGTAAACTTTTATTTAAGTGTATGATATGCAATATTAGGTTACTGGGTTGTGTCAAGTTCTCACAATTTTTATTTTTTCATGCTTGCAAGTTAAGTCTGCTTACCACAATTTACATAAATAAAATTCTGAGCCTCTATACCTACTCATACCAGAAAAAAGACTAAATTGTCTAAAATTAGCAACCATAAAAAAAATATATATACTGAAACAAGCGAACCTCCCTAATATCTCTTTTACAATGAACACTTAGGTGGCGGGGGGGGCATACAATTAACGACAACTTTCACACACCATTGAAGACTTCGTTGAATTCTCCCGGCGGGGAGTGCAAGATGAAGTCTGAAGCAATCCGCACCTGAGAACAAAAGCTTCCATTAAAATATGTACAGTATTTATGACATGTTCTAGTGCTACCAGTTCTTCCTTAAAAGAGAAGAGAAAGAAAAATAATTAATAACAACTTGGGGAAAAAAAAAAAAAAAAAAAAAAAAAAAACACTTTTTCTTACTAAAAATAATAACAACAGTAATCAAATAAATACATACATAATTATCTATACAGATACACTTTTTTTCCTTCTTCTAGAAATTAATGTCTAGGAAATAAAAGGTAAAAAAGCTAATCATTTCTTTTTCCCAACTATATTCACAGAATCAACACAGTCTTTGAAGGACAGGAAGTCTACAGATAGCAGAACATAATACCAAAGATAAGACAGGGGTGGCAGCAGATGACTACACAATACCTTGTAATCAAGTGTGCAAGTCTAACAATAGGATTTCATGAAAGAACTACTCTTTTCTGAATGAGATAGAGCGTGATACACAAGTACAGACTTTGAGATAAGCAGGAAAGCAAGACATGCAGACAGATATCTAGCACCTAAATCATCCAAATCTCAGAATAATTCAGACAGCAAAAATCAAAAAGCAAGAATTCTATTGAGCAATTCCTAGATGCAATCCACCACACAACCACACAGTGAAGCTCTGCATCACCAACCACACACCTTTTTTAATATCAACTAATATCTCTAACTAAAAATCTTAAAATGTACATTCTGAGCAATATATAACACTGAAATTTACTTCACTGAATCTTGCAAGAAAAAGGGTTCTAAAATACAACAAACAAATTCACTTAAAAATAAAAATGAAAAACTATACGTTTTTATTTTAAAATATGTCCTAAAAGCAACTGGGATTTATTTAATCAACCAACTACGACCAAGAACCCCTTTTCTTCTTCCTTTTTCTCTCACTTTTCCTGTTCAATGATGATGACGACAAACAGAAATCATGCATATATCACATTTTCCTCAGAAGGGAAACTGAAGAATCCATTATTCAGATGGTGTGTCCAAGACAAGCTTCTTACAGGGAGAGAGATTACACACGAGAATGAAGAGAAGGGCAAAACAACGAAAATATTTTCACAAGTCAATATCATTTTGTGAATAAGCTTTAGAAGGTCCCCTGATACAACAGCAGCCATGTGATCCCTTTTAAGTACTGGATATTCTAGAACAAGAACCACTACTTCTCCATATCATACACTAACTTGTCACAGTTTTGGACTCTGCACTGTCCAATCATTAAAAATGATATGGCAATAAATACTACAGGTGTCTGGCAACTCCACATGGCTGATATATATACACAATGCATCTACACTCACTAAGTAGTTCTGACGAATCTTTAATGCTGAAATGTTAATCAAATACCACCCATTTTGCAATTATTCATGCTCATTCACAACTTTATGCCACTTGTCGCAATGAAATCTGACAACTTTCCATTCATAATTCACCAGAATGTGCTTTACATCTGTGAAACAAGTACATCTAAGAATTAAGAATTAAATGATAAGAAAAATCAGGTAATTATTTATGATTAATATTTTGTTCAATCCAAGTACCACGAGAGCTTCAGTTTAATCAAATAATCATTAGAACATTTTTCATATATAAAATTAATAGAAAAAAAAATCATATATTGGATATATCAAAATCAAAAAAATATTTAGATATAAAAGGAACTGAAAAAGGCATTAAACCCTTGCAAAATTATTCACATGAAATATAACCAAAATAGAAATCAGTTGAAAATCAAACTCTCTCAAAGAAGTTTAAATGTATTTTTCTTTTTTAAGACACTTTAAATGAATACCAGCTCTGAATTCTGAATCTAAGTATATGCTGAAAGTTTACGGTGACAAATAAATGCTCAGAAGAGACCTCATTACAGCACACCTGTTGCCAATAACCATAAAAAGTGACTTCCTTGAATAACTTTTCTTTTCCTTAATTCACCAGCTCGGCAATACAATCTTGTGATATTCTCGTAACATCCACCCGACTTAAAAAAAAAAAAGAGAGTATAATGGCTTAAGTAGAGCAACAAACTCTAATATTCAGAATCCAAAGAACATTGGCCTAAACTTCCCCCCTCTAAAACTTCCCTGTGACATTCTTGGCAAGTTAAAATACTCTAATAACAAGGAATGCGTAACACATCTGCAGATTTAGTCATTTCTATATTAAGGTCCTTAACATATTTCTGCTTTCACTTTTCATCTGCTTACGTGAAGATCATATAACAAACAAGAGTGCAACTTCATCCTTGAATAAAATTATTGCAAAAAATGGCAATGATAGATTTGAGTGTCTCTGCATAACTTCAATTATTCCAATAAAATTACAAATAAAATCACTAATCACATGAAACCTCTCAGTATCATAAAAAAAAAAGGCTTAAAAAATAATAAAAAAAGTTAAATCTCATAAGCATGTGGACCGCATTTAGTAGGTAAGTCCGTTTCTAGAATCATTCACTTTTCAATACAAGACTACAGCAAAGCAGTCCTGGACAGCAGCCCATGTAGCCTGATCTATTTTTTCCACTAAATAAACATTTAGTGAAAATTTAGTTATTCCCACCTTGATATTGGGGGGGGGGGGGGATCTTTTATATCAAATATCAGTTGAGTTTTGTCCCAAAAAGTATCTCACCAAGAATACTGATCTCTGTGAGAGTTAATCCTCACTCCCCTAGGAAGGAATCATCAGGAACAGAGATTACGTGGATTTATGAAACAAAAGGACAGCTTGCCTATTATAAAATCAGTTTTATAAGAAACAATTTTGCTTTGTTTCTTTCATCTAACAATTCTCCCTGAATTCCCTTCCCCCCGTCAGGTCAGACAGATAGGAATCATAATAAGGATAATACAATCCTGGTTCCAAAGTTGAACCGAATGGCTTTGCAAAACTTTCCACCAAATAAAAGATATTCCCTCTCTCCCACTGATTTTCTAAAAAGACGAGGCATCTCACTAGTACCAAGGTTTCATCAGATTACTCTGAATGGGAATCCCTGAACTTGGCTTTGTTCAGTTCAGTTCAAATCATCCTACTAACGGCCAAGCTTATGTTGACTTATAATTATTGATAGCAATGATTCACCATATAACACGTATCATCACTATGTTTCAATTATGGGACAAAATTTAATCTTCAGAAACACACAGTGAAAGGTAAACTAAAACTGAACACTCTAAAAAATAAGTGTCATTAATGAGAGCTTGGTATCTTAGTTCAATTGTTCAACAGAGTAAGATTTCTTCTAATTGCAAAACTACCCTAAGAAAAAGTAGAATATCATTACATCACTTTGATGCATGTTTTAAGTTTTAATCATAATTATGTTCAAATCCATAATTATACTGCTTATTTTATTGAGACTATAGACTGAATAATGATCAACTATGGAGTCTATATAACAACAAAAATATCCTTCAGTCTCGATTTATCAGGAAATATGGCAAGTAGAGACTTTAGAAAATAATGAAAACTGAAAATACAACATATGCTCGTAGTATTACGAAGAAACGGCAAGGGATGCTGGTATTTGGCATGAGTGGTCGCGCATGCTAGGGCGACAATATAAGCCCCCAGCAGCGAAGCCTGGGCCACTATGAATACTACCCGTCGGGAAAGGGTTAATGACTAAGAACACACAAGATCTGAACAAATAACACTATGCCTGGTTCTTGCATATAGTGAACTTATGACTGGCAAATATGACAATAATGTCAGCATTAAACCAATGGAACCATGATGCCATTTTATGCATGTATTACTATATTAATTTCAATATACAATATAATGTGATCAATAAACAAACAAATATATAAATACTAGGAAAACCCCAACCATACTTCAATTATACTTCTGTGGTCTATAAAAGGTCACTATCTGGTGGCTCTTTAAAATCATTGTCTATTGTCTGTCAATAAAGACACAGGACGATACTGCAAGTCTTCCTCATACTCGTGCTTCTATGTATTTGCTTGTAGCTGTTTAACCCACCCACAACAGGACTTCTTGCACCATACCAAGATATAAATCAAGCTTCGCATGCAGTCAGTACACTCATGCAAAAACATACCTATGCTTTTGATTGCAACAAACAATTTTTTGTAATTCTTTAGAGTATGGATACAATCATACCAGAGGCTTTGTCTCAAACTCTACATCACAAACTTTATCCAACAGTCTAAACTGCATGACTGGGCAAACGGCCCTGCAAACTGCCTGGCAAACATTGTCGGTATGCACAGCAAGACTTGAGCCGAAAGTCAGGAGCACTAAGTTGACTATGGCTGTGAGTAGGGCTTTCCATGATCTTTTTCCTTCATTTGTAGAGATACTGTTCATGTCTGCAGATTATATCTTGTACTGAGGACTGCAACTTTATGTCCTCTACAAGAATCAAATTGTGCACAATAGGCTCACACCAAATAACATCACGACCTCTGCATTTTGACCTCCAGCAAAGGCTAACAAACCTATATGTATATTGACAAGTACATTAGTTATCGTTCAACACTAAATCACCTGACTAAACATAGTTCTTTCTTGTCACAGAGATCTAAGTCACTGCAGCAACCTTTTTTAAATATCCAAGATAATACTTGAATCTAGGACTAAATCCACATGAGATGAAGTTCCACGAACACATTTAAAAGGCACTTCCGCAAAGGCCAACAAATCTCCACCCACCTACAGTATATTTTACGAGAAAGAGTTTCGGCTGGTTCCTCACTTGATAGCTAGTTACCAAGGTTGGCTACAAAATTAATCTCATCGGCATTTACATGGTTGAGGTTTGCCGTCCTTCTGCCAGAATGCAAAGGGAATGGAGGCCGCAACAAGCACTTGAGACACTGTAGGTGCATCTCTAATAAGCAACTGTGGGTTTGCCTTCACTTTCTGCATATCGTTTTTATTAGGAATATTTTGCGTGATCTTTACAGGTATTATCTTAATTTTTCTCTCCATGTGATCTTCTGATTTCATTTTCATTCTTCACTTGAATAACTGAACTTAAAACTGCAGTTTATAGTCTGTTTCTTCGTAGAGCAATATTATCAGTCTTTTTTTGTATCTTTCTGTGGTAGTCCTTCATAAAGTTACAAATAATATAAAATTTTCATACTGGAGATACTAGATACTCCAATTCAAAATAATAATGTAATAACCGTAAAACACAGAACTGTTTACAAATCGACTGCACCCCTTTGTCGCTACAACTCCAGTCTATAACCACTGTAGCCCTGCATTAGTCACAACCCATTTTCTTAATGTCTGACGTTACTCTTTAACTGCGCAGATTATTCAGAATATCAGCGAGCGTACACTTTTCCCTCTCTCTGGAGAAAGCGTCCTTGGATTTCCCCCATCTTCGTGAAACCTTAACATTAATAATAGCTCTAGATTACCCAATATTGCTGATCACAACCTCCCCACCTGCTCCTAAAAGGTCCCAACTCCCTTCCCTCCCTCCCCTTAAGCCACTCTCAGTCACACCTCCCATCGCCTCAAAACCTGGCAGAACCCTCCCCCCCAAAAAAAAAACCCTTCACTAGCCTAGCCTCAAACCCTCCCCCAAACCCCCCGAAACCCCCGAAGCCCTCCCCAAAACGCGAAAACCCCGAGCCAACCTCCCCCTGCCTCGGCCCTTGACTCATGACAGTAGAATGTAAACAAACCCTCACTCAGCCTCTCACTAACACCTATCCAGGCCTTGGAATCGCCCGAATTTCTCCCTTCTGGGCGGGATGCTGCCAATCACCAGGGCCTGGGGGTCAGTCCGGGCCGCGTGTGACAGCGACACCTTAATCGGCAAACGTCAAATGGCATTAAATGTTATTTTTGACAAGCCGGTCTCGGGGAGGCGAAGGGGCGAGCGCCTCCGCCCACAGTTGGCCCTCCCGGAGCCCGAGTCTTCCCCAAATGCCCACCAAATCCTGGTTTCCCAACGGCTCGGGACTTCATCTTCCCTCCCGCCCTCCGCAAAACGGGGAAAGAAGGCCTTAGGGGCGAGAAAAGAGCCGAACCTTCTCCTCATCGGGGAGCTGATCGCCGAAGTCGGTCGCCATCTTGGATTTCCTCTCGCACACTACTTCCTCTCGCGTTGCAATGTTGCTCTTTTCGCGTCGATTGCAACCTCCACGCCTCTCGAAACTTGTCTCAACAAAAAGCACGACGTGAATAACCCTTAATTTAAGCATTAAAATCCAAACACCCACTTTATACACATGTATTTCAGGACCTTCACGTTTTCTATGGTTTTATCAGCGATGACTGATGACTAGATGACTCATGGGCGAGCAGATGGCGGCAAGTCTGATAAAACGTGAACGCCCCATTTAGGTGTCGTTCCCTGGGACCTGATTGGGAGCGACGTGTGGCTGGAACTCCTGTGGTTGTGTGTATTAAGGGTGTTCTAACCCTAGACGTGTATTTTGTCCGCTAAGTGCAGGATTGGGCACGTGATTTCTCCCACCTCCTCCTCCTCCTCCCTCTCCTCCTCATCTTCTTTCTTTTCCTTATTAGGGCAGCGGGAGGGATTATCTTTTTACACTTGATATAGGGGGGGGGGATATATAGCAACATCTACTATGCACGAGAGAGGGAGAGAGAGAGAGATTCGTTGGCAATTTGATAAGAGGGTTTGACCCCAATACCAAAGGGCTGTCGAGACTTAAGTGGGGAATAGCCAACACCCATACTTGTCTGTCTGTCTCTCTTCCTCAGTCTCTCTCTTTCTCTTTCTCTCTCTCTTCTCTCTCTCTTTATCTCTCTCTCTCTCTCTCTCTCTCTCTCTCTCTCTCTCTCTCTCTCTCTCTCTCTCTCTCTCTCTATCTATCTATCTATCTATCGATCTATCTCTATCTCTTTCTTTCTTTATCTCTTTCTTTCTTTATCTCTCTCTCTTTATTCTCGCTCTTTATCTTTCTCTCTCTCTCTCTCTTTCTCCCTCTTGCTATTCTCTACCGCTTATATAAAGCCTCTGACTTTATTTTTAACAAGAATGTATGACTTTATTGTTCGAAAGACTGAGATATTTCAGTGAGTGATTTGTGCGTGAAAGAAAAAAAAAATGTTTGCCTTATCACTCCTTCATAATTCGTCTGTTGTTCTGTACGATGGATTTTGCTCTGCTGATTATAAACAAACTCTCCAGCAAGTAATGTTTCTCCGTAATGTAAAACGTGTTTTGCGATACAGCTGATGCAGAGAAAAATGGCTGGGTGTTGTATCGTTTGGCATGACGGGTCTGTCGACGAATCTGTGTGAAAGGATTTGTGAATAAAAAAGGTACGTGCGAAAAAGAGGGAGGGAGGGAGAGAGGGAGAGTGGGAGAGAGAGGGAGAGAGAGAGAGAGAGAGAGAAGGAGAGAGAGAGAGAGAGAGAGAGAGAGAGAGAGAGGAGAGAGAGAGAGAGAGAGAGAGGAGAGAGAGAGAGAGAGAGAGAGAGAGAGAGAGAGAGAGAGAGAGAGAGAGAGAGAGAGAGAGAGAGAGGGAGGGAGGGAGGGAGGAAGAGAGAGAGAGAGGGAGAAGAAGAGAGAGAGAGAGGGGGGGGGGGAAGGAGAGACAGACAAGGCAGACAGAGAAACAGACAGACAGACAGGTAGAGACAGAACGTCAGAGGCAGACACACACACACACACACACACACACACACACACACACACACACACACACACACACACACACACACACACACAGAAATAGACAGAATGAGGCGAAAGAGAAAGAAAGAGAGGGAAAGAGGCAGAGAGAACCTCCTCCCCCCAGTGATAAACCTCCTGCAACCTGCCCCTCTCGCCTTAAGTCTGCCGTAAGTGACAAAAACTCCATAACTTTTATCTTACTTATTGGATATGAGCTCCAAAGGTAGAGAGAAAAATAGAAGAAAAAAAAATCAGGATTTTTCTTGTGTCTGTGTGTTCGTTATGTAGTTTTTGGAGGAGAGAGAAGAAGAAGAAGAAGAAGAAGAAGAAAACGTGAAAGTCCGTGGAGTAAGAATAGACGAATAAATAAATAATGAAATGAGATACAGCGAAGGGTGAACGATAGTGAGTGAAATATTGTTAGATGATGTAAGGTATTGTTCGTTTCTGTTCGATTGTAGAATTGACATTGGTAACAGAAAAAAAAAGAAATCATAAAAACGTATTTTGTCTACGAGAAAATACACATTTTATTTCATAAAAATACGTTACACATTTTTCTTATGTATTTTTGCTTCTTTTCTTATCTTTTCTTTATATATATATATATATATATATATATATATATATATATATATATATATATATATATATACATCTTTTCTTTCTGAATACATTTCTTCATCTATTCTATTCTTCAATACTTATACGGAGAGCAAAGAATTATTTCCCATAGCATGCAATTAAAACCTAGAAATGCTCCTTCTGTTGATTTTTTTTAAAAACTGCCTATGTATTTTTCAAGCAGAAAACGCCAAAATTAGCACCATCTTCAAGCTTAAAAGTGAAGGAAACTTAGAACCCAAGAACTACCATAACGCCATAGTGCCTGGTCTCCCCCTCCCCTTCCCCTCACACTCCCTCTACCCCAAGGGACCCTCATACTATCAAGGAATTAATTTAATTGTTGGGGGAAGCCGTGGGTCCCTTGAGCATCCTCATTCGCTCTGTTTTTTTCTGTTTATTCCGCGATAAAAATAATAGATAGATAAATAAAGAAATGAAACGTTAAAATGAACAGTGGTTGTATCATTCTCCTCCCTTATACTTGGGTCCTGATACTTCAGATAAAAATATAAGGCCTAAAAAGAAATTTTCACGTTAGTTGTGACGTTTTTTTCTCATAGTTGATAAGAGGGTGTGTGTGTGTGTGTGTGTGTGTGTGTGTGTGTGTGTGTGTGTGTGTGTGTGTGTGTGTGTGTGTGTGTGTGTGTGTGTGTGTGTGTGTGCACCGACGAATGGAATAAAATACTATTTCAAGAACTTGAATTACATGTTAGTAAAAAAAAAATAAAAAAATCAATAAAAAAAAATCTGTAGTTTGGATTTTTTTTAACAAAGCAAAGCAAAAAAAAAGTAAGAATATAGAATGATGTCACTGTATTAATATTCTAAAAGACCCATGGACTGTATAGCATGATGTGTAGCCTTCACTGGACGCATTAAAAGAGCCAGACAATTAACTTTGAGCGTCCGCGTTAACTTAAGATATTAGTTACGAGCGAAAAATAGATATTGGCCATTTATGTTTGTTCTTTCTTTCCTGTCCTCCATTGTCTGCACAATGAAAGGAACTTTTTGTAGAAAATAAAAGATAATATAAAGATAAATAAAAGATAAATATAAAGATAAATAAATGAATAGTGATCCCAAATAGATAGTTTTCTTGTATATGTCAGTTGTGCAAATGTTTTCCAATAGGTAAGACTGGGTTTATTTTACAACTTTGTGTGAGAAGAGAGGGCATTATCATTAAAGAAAATTACTATTGAATCAGTAGAAGAACTTATTTATTCTAGAAATATAACCATTGAATCAGCAGGAGAACTTATTTATTCTAAAATAATGACAATAATGTAACACAGTATGGTAGACTGGAGAGAGAGGGAACGAGAGTAAATATTTTTTCCCCCTAAACCCCATATCATCCCTTCTTGTGCATGGCACTGCATTTTGTCATAATATAGATTTTTTAATAAGAATATCGCATGTCAATTTTGCCTATATGTAGAATTGTCGAGATAGCTTTAGGCCCGATGTTACCCACTATGCAAATTAGACGATCATAGCACTAAAATCTTCAGGTGTCGTACAATTCTGAATAAAACACGTTATTCTTAAGGTAGTTAGCTCAGCAAATTAATGTAAGCATGTTTTATTTTCGTAACATAATCAAAATGATTTTTCTTGTAATATGAGATAATTTGCCAAGGGCACTGATAACTTTGGCGCCGGCCATCCATAAATTTACCCTTGCTATACGAACTGTAATTCTGTACTCGTTATCCACAAGCGGGTCTTCAATTAAAAATATAAAAGCTAACGCAAATTATCGTCGTGGTTTCATCCTTGTAATGTTGGTAACTTGGAAGCTGAAGTCTTGTACGAATAAACATTTTCCTCGTGTGATGCTTTTAGATAATCCACACCTTTTAGACTTTCCCGTTTCGTGTGTGGTGGCTGCTGCCCGTCTGTCTAGAGTGCAGACAGAATCAACAACTTCTAGGGAATAAGTTGGGTTAAGTTAAGTTAACTGTGAAATAAGACTAGCACGTTTACTACGGTACTGTCTCCTAGACAGAATTCACCGTAGACAACAGTGAAATAGATGTGGATCACATAATTATCTAGAGCATCGGTTCCTAGACATAAACCACAATTTTTAATGCTCATATTCAGGTTGGTTACCTTTCGATCGAAACGCGACGAGGAATAAATAGCATTGCCTCCTAAACAGAATCCATAAGTCTGAATATATTCGTGATTACCTTTTGGACTGTCCGTCAATCGAAACAAGTGAAACAGGATTCAAATATTTGGTAACAAGTCTTGCCAGTTCCCCCCAAAAAACGAAACAATAGCACAATAGAAACAAAATAAAAAAAAAACATTCTCATTCCGTTTCAGTTGTAGCTGTGTTTTAATTATATCAGTGTGTGTGCGTTACAGTGTATGTATTTTTGTTCGTCTGTGTATCTGTTCGTGTAGAAACTGTTCAGTGGAGGTTTGGCGCATCCACGTTCATTTCCGGGTGCTCGTATTACCATGCTCGGACCTGATACTTTATATTAGGTTTTGAGTGCGTCTGCTTGTGCCTAATATTGGATTCAAAGACCATGTGGAAGAGTCATATTCAGTTTGGCTAGCAAGGATACATTTTATGTTATTTCAAAACGCATATATCTGTGTTATCAATGCTGAAAGAAGTCGGGCTTCGCTGAAATAGCTTTGTTAATACCAGTGTAAAGATTTTTTATAGCTAGATCTACGTCAATACATATGTTGTGTACTTGTGTAACTTTCTCTTCCTTATTTTCATGTTCAGTAAATAATCTGTTGATTTTTCAGAGGCAAGGAAAGTAAGCATAAAGCACTGAGAAATGTCTTATATCTATATTTATTGGGAATGAAAGAGACACAATAAAAGATGTAAAGGCTGCCACTCCATTGATTTTGATTGCAGGGTTATTTGGTAAGTTAAAGAATCTAGTTCAGTGTAAGTCTTCATAAAATTCTTCACGTGTTAAGGGTGTGTTGATGCGAGACCATACCCAGTCTCACCATCGTATTAAATGTAGAGTAATACTTTATGGACTTCAAAAATAGTGTTATAGTGAATTGAATCGGTAATCCATAGTCATGATAGCGATGCGTGCTTTTTCAATTGTGTGGACCCTTTCTAAGGAAAAAGTAGAAGCCGATGTTCTATAATGATTAGCGAAAAATATTTTTTTATGAATAGGGTGTCCTGTAGAATTGCAAATATGGTGCCTTATAGAAAAGCAGATATGGTAACCTGGAAAACTGCATGTACTGTCAGTGACCTATAGAACTGCAAGTATGGTGACCTGTAGAACTGAAGACGTGGTACCTTGTAGAAA
>NC_051403.1:48059404-48066904 GCF_015228065.2 Penaeus monodon
TCACCAGTGTCACCTCAACTACGGGGCTGAAGTCGGCTGGAGATGCTATGGCTACCCCCTGAGTGGTACCATCACTGTGGGCCCGACCAGTAGTAGGTGTACCACCCGCACTGATCGTGCCGCTATCCAGGTCTTCTCACCTTTTGAGAGGACATTCCACCTCAACTCCCGTCCATTCAATCCCGGATAGCAAGGTAATCGCTCATCCTGCCGCAAGGACAGATTTCCAAGCGCCCACGGGCCGGAAGCATGCCTGAGGTTTCAGCCTTTGGTGGTCAATCCGGGTGCACGCCACCTCCTGCCACACCCGCCCATTCGGCCCCAAATAAGGGGGTCAGTGGTCTGTGGGGCTGCCCTACCGCCTGTGGGGTTCGATGGCCTTTGCCCCCAAGCTTCATGGTGGGTTTGGCGCCTGCTGGGGCGCGGCAGGAAGAGTACTCCTCGTTTCAATCCTTCACCCCGACTTTGCCCTCCTAGCGTGACCCACACCGCCTTGCTTGCTTGCGTGGGAGGGACAATCTACACCCCACCCCCCCAGCATATCCATTTATTTCAGACGTTGCCATTGGTCTTATCCTGGGGGGAGGAGGACTGGCAGGCCCACCCCCCCAAGGCCCGCCCCATTACCCCAAGGATGCTAGTGGTAGTAGTTGGTACGGAGTTCAGAGAGTTACACACGTCCAGTGTCCAGAGCTCCGTAACCTCTGGTCCTCCTGCTGCTCCGGATCCCCCGCAAAGTGCCAGTTTACCCATGGGTGGCCATGGAGGCACTGCAGAAGTCTTGGATGATGGAGGATGCTGTGACCTGGCAGGGGAGACTTATGTCAAAAGCTGCTCCTTCTTTTTGCACTGGGCCTATCTTAGTGGTGAAGCTGCAAGCGAGTAAGGTATGCAAGCACTTACACATCTAAGGCTACCACCCATCGCTTCACATCACCATTGCGCCTGAAGCACACAGCCCATATGTATGTATGTCTACATATATATATATATATATATATATAGATATTATATATATATATATATATATATATATATATATGTATGTCCGTAATATATATACATATATTATATATATTATATAAATATATTATTATAGATATATATAAGATATATATTTATTGTTATATGCATATAATACGTGATATATACATATTCTTATATATAGATGCTATTTTATACATATGCATATCTATAATATATATATAATTATATATTATTATATTTATATTATTTTTTTTTTTTTTTTTTTTTTCTTTTTTTTTTTTTTTTTTTTTTCATACTATGTGCGTTTACGAGTGTGAATATTTATACACACACACTATACACCACACACACACTACACACCACACACCACACACCACACACCACACACACACACATATATTATATATATACTAATATATATATATATATATATATATACATATATAATTATATATATATACATAGATATCTAGATAATATATATATATATATATATATATATCTATACATATGTATATATGTCTATATGATAGATAGATAGATATTAGATAGTAGATAGATAGATATGTGCACACACCCCAACACACACACCACACACACACACACACACACCACACACACACACACACACACACACCACACACAAAAAAAAAACACAAATGTCTCTCTCTCTCTCTTCTCTCTCTCTCTCTCTCTTTCTCTATATATATATATATAATATTATCTCTATATATATATAATATAATTTTATATATATATATATATTTATATATAATATTAGGATAGAGATCGATAGATAGTAGCAATAATAGATAGGATGATATAGATATATATATGTGCATGTAATATTGCTATATATTTATGTAATGTATATATATATATATACATACTACACAGTTAACCAGCTTCCCTCTTTTTCTTTTCTTACTTTCTATTCGGGTTTACCTCTTTTCACCCTAGCAAGCACTAGGGTATCCTCGCGCCTCCCCTCCTCCTCCTCTGGCAGACAACATCCACTTTTGCATCTTACAAAGGCAGTTTATTCGCAACAGGATCTATTTTGTTGCCGTACTTTGCCTGCTGGGGTAGGGGGGTTGGCGATAAATTGATAGGCTGATAGACAGACAGACTGATTGGTTGGATGAATGATTGGATTGGAGAGAGAGAAGGTAAGGATAGTGGAGAGAAGTCACGACAGAAAGGGGAGGAGAGAGGAGATAGAGAGGAGAGAGGAGATAGAGAGCAGAGAGAAAGAGATAGAGAGAGAGAGAGAAATGGAGGGAGGGATGGGGGGAGAGGAACTGGGGACGAGATTAATATAAACAAAGTAAGAAAGCAGATAAAGCAGTAGAGAGAAAATTTCGTTAAGGTTACACAGGTTACAAATTCGTATTCCGTATTTCACTGGGTTTTCTTTGAATCAACAAATCCCTTGATCTAACATGGAACTAACAGCCATATTTCCTAACAGGGTGCTCTTTCCTGATCCCGTTTCGAGGCATCAAACAACGACATCACATAAAACCGGGTAATATGTTTGTTTTACTTTTGATTATTGTAAAATCGGCTACGTTATGACATAAGAAAATGATTGTTTATATTCACGTTTCCTTGTTATCTCAGTTGTCTAGCCTGTCTATAATCGCCGGCTTAAATTCACGTTTTGTTACAACATGAAGTTTGCTCACACCAAGCAACATATCTCTGTGCAATGTGTTTTACTGAACTATTTCAAGGGAAAAAAAAACTGTTGGAGGGTTTGTGGTGTGCTGCCAGGTTCTATAGAAAATACTAGGATAATTTTAGTTTTTTTCTGCCGCTACAGATGCCTGGCTTTGCACTATCCTGAGAATAGACCAACAGAGGAAAGGTATATTGTATTGTTTGCGTTAATGCTCTGGGTGTGTGCAACAGTCTCGGTGTTGGTGTGTTTTGTATCTCTCTGACTCCCTCCCTCCCTCCCTCTCTCTCTCTCTCTCTCTCTCTCTCTCTCTCTCTCTCTCTTACATCTCCGTCTCTCTCTCTCTCTCTCTCTCTCTCTCTCTATCTAATCTATCTGTCTATCTATCTCTCTCTCTACCTGTATTTCGCTCTCTCTCATCTATCTATCTATTCTGTCTCTGGCTTTTTTTAGCTTTCCTTACCTTCCCCCCCCCCCCCCTTCTCCTCTCTCTCTCTCCTCTCCTTCGTCTCTCTCGTCTCTCTCTCCCTCTTTCTCTCTCTCTCTCTCATCTCTCATCCTCTCCTCACTCTCCTCTCCTCTCTCCTCCTCTCTCTCTTCCTCCGTCTCTCCCTCTCTCTCTCCGTCTCGCTCATCTCCTCTCCTCTCATCTCGCTCTCTTTCCGCTCTTTCTCTCTCTCTCTCTCTCTCTCTCTCTCTCCCTCTACCTCTGTCATTCTCTCTCTCTCCATCGTCTCTCTTCCATCTCTCCCTCCTGCCTCCCTCTCTCCTCTCTCTCTTCTCTCGTCTTTCTCTCTTCTCTTCTCTTCTCTCCCCCTCTCTCTCCTCTCTCATCCTCCCTCTCTCTATTCTCTCTCTCTCTCTCTCGTCTCCCTCTCTTCCTTCCATTCTCTTTCTTTATATTACCTTCGTTTCCCTTTACCCTTGTTTTAGCTGTTCAACCCACACGGTAGAAAGAAAACAAATAAAGCATCTCTTTAGCATTTCCTTGTTTAGAGAGTTTGGATAGGTTACATATACCTAAAAACCTGAGTGTGTGTATTGAAGAGCAGTGCAGTAACACTCGAATGTAATGCAGATATAATTTTAAAACAACAGTAAGATGACAGGATTTTATTAGAACGAACAGAATGGAAAAATAACAGATTAATTACACTTGCGAATATTGTTTTATTTCAATAAAATCTACAGAAAGTTATCTCCCTTGGCCCCGGTATTTTAGGAGAGAATCGTTCGCTTTTAGAGACGATTTATCAACTATGGCATCAAGAAAGCCGAAAAGCAAATAAAAACATGTTTTTCGATATGTGTTTGTGGTTATATCCAAGTTGTATATAACACTAAATATATCTTTGAACTTAATTAATTCGGATCAGACTTTTGGTTATAACGACTCGAGATGATGTGAAAGGAAGAGCGGACTGCGCATTCAAGGCCAAAATTTACGGCATTTCCCAATCCCTCCCGAGATCTGAAATTTCATATTTATCCATTTCTCCTTCATACCTTCTCGGTATTCGGTTAAAGTAAACGATGAAATCGCCAACTGTAGATTTTCCGTCTAGCAAATACCACCATCTTGCCAGTGATGGATAATGTCATTACATAAACAATCCCTCAACTGTTCAAAGATTTACTTTACGTTCTATTTAACGTCTTTTGTAACTGTTGAGGGATTGTTAATGTAATGACAGTATCAATCCACAGGCTAATTATAGTGTGATGCATTTCCACTTTTATCTAGATTAATATCCAGGAGTGGCAATTCTAGAATCCCAGATAGAAAATGTATTCCATGTTTCGGTGGTTTCTTAATATGTGCGTGATTTTGGTTTGAGGAGTGATCAAAACGTCATTAAATTTTTTTTTTTTTTTCTATATTTATCATAATTACTATACAGTGTCTGAGTTTTTTTTTTTTTTTCAATTAAATGGTTAAGAATTGAAGAGTGGCTTTCGTATTTTTCTATAAGATGCGTGAGTGAAAGGGGAAAGTTCAGTTAAATAGATAGAAGTGAAACCGTATAACCACGTGATGATGATGCGATGATATGAATGATGAGATAATAATAATTTATTATTATTGTTATTGTTATTATTATAGTGATCTGATAATAATAATAATAATAATAATAACTAATGATAATAATATTTTAAAATAAAATGATAGCAATAGTGATAATAATAATTGTGGTAATATACATAGTGATAATAATAATGATGATGATAAATAATAGTAAGAGTAATAATATTATCATCACATCCTCATCATAATAATAATAATAATAATAATAATGCTGATACATCTGTTTTATATTCTCTCGTTTTCCTTTTAACGGATGCTTTTTTGAACGTCAAAAATACCAAGTACCTCGTGATATTTAAAAACGTTATCTTTTGATAATAAACACGGAAATAATCCTAATGAAAGCATTAAAACATAAACGTAAATAAAATTAAAAAGAAAAGCGACGCACATACAAAATAGAATGGATGTGAAAGATCCACAGTGATTAGAACTTTAAGTTTGTAACACTGTATGCAAAGTGCGGTTTTTCTGTTCGGTTCACCGCATAACTCGGCAATTTTCACAGAGTGCGAGAGAGGAAAGATTTCTTCCTCCCAGCGTCTTAATATTCAGAATTGCAAATACTCAGTATGGTTTACGAGGCATGTGTCCATTTCGCTGTAGTAAATTTATATATTCTTACGGAATTCTTGTCCGCAGATGATTGTTGCTTTGGGGAAATTTTGTATCATTTAATCTGAGATGTTAGGAAAAATTGCAGTTTTCACACGAAGGACAAATGTCATCTTTTCTAAATGCCAATATCCAGCTGCAACACATTAGCAGAATTGTGTGATAATTGTGAAGAGTTTGAAGCGGATAATAATTTGTAATTAATCTGATATGTCTCGATTCATTTTTTATAAATTGGCATGAATTAGGAAAGTCGAATTAAGTGGCATGACTGAGATTTTTCTCAAATAATTGTGGATTTTTTTCTGTACACAACACATTAAATATATATTTTTTTAACCGTTGATTTTCAAAAACGTTTCCAGAAGTATGACCAAATTCACAATTTCTTCTTTTTTTTTTAATGTTTTTAGGTTAGCGAATATAAAGGAAAATAATTTTTATGTTATCGAAACAGTTTAAAACAGAATTAATCATTTGCAATAGCCTTGGGAAATTATAGGGGAAATGCTTTTAATTAAAGGTTGTATGGCTATTTTAGCATAAGACTTTTCTTGCATTACATTGTTATATTATGTAATTTTCTTTCTGTGCCCCCCCCTCTCTCTTCCTCTCTTCTCTTTCTCTCTCTCTCTCTCTCTCTCCTCCGCTCTCTCTCTCTCTCTCTCTCTCTCTCTCTCTCTCTCCTCGCTGCTCTCTCTCTTCTCTCTCTCTCTCTCTCTTTTCTCTCTCTCATCACTATAAATATTACGTAACTCTTCAGAATCAAATACTACCAAATAAGTTTACCTTCATGTTTTACTCGTGTACTAGCTTCAACAGCCTGTATATTGTATTTTGCATCACATGAACTCGGGAATTAATATAATTAACAGCAAAATGGGCCGGGTAACATGAAGGGAAAAAATTTCTTTGTACAACTATTTATAGAATTTTCTGTACGAGATAATTCTTTATTCTTTCTGGCAATGTTTACCGTGCACAAAAATGGACACATGCATATTGGAATAGAGGAATCAATAAAATCAGATAAGAATTAATATACATTCGCCTTCTCCTTGCTCCTGCTTCCCCTCAACGTTTTTCATCATCATCAATTCTCCTCCTACTCCTCATCACAGCATTTTCATCATCATCACCATCACCGTCATCACCATCATCATCAATATCATTACCATCATCTTCATCTTCATCTTCATCTTCATCTTCATCTTCATCATCCATCATCATTACCATTCTCATCTTCATCACTTTCATATTCACTATCAAATAAAGTCTCATATCATCATCATTATACCACCATCATCATTCTCATTTCATCATCTTCCATTTTCTTTATCATCCATCATCACCATCCTCCTCCTCCCTCTCCTCCTGATTATCATTCATCACATCATCAACATCCAGCAATAATCATTATCTCATCATCATCCCCATCACCATCAACATCACTCATACCATCACCGTCACCATCACCATCATCAGCATTATCATCATCATCATCATCATCCTTACTTAGCATCATGTTACTATTATAATGATTTCATAATGCTCTACCTACAAATGAATCACTAATGGATAATTAATGCTTGCAGAATATATTGCAAAAAATAATCGATTCTGGGACAGACGCGGAAAAAAAGTTCAGTAATATTGTCTTATTGAATGAATAACAAACAAACAAAAAAATGAAGCAGGAACACAACCAAAAACAATCATAGATATCTTTGCAAACTATCAATCGACGGTTCCTTTTGCAACACCAGAGCTCAACAAAGCATCAGGCATTTATTGCAAGGTCCCTCACGGTGAATCCGACGCGCTTGCACAATCCATTACAGGCGAGAGAGTTCCTGGCAAATCGCGGTTGGCTTGGTCTCTCAGATTCCTAGCATCAGTAAAAACGTTTTTTCCATTTTTTTTTTTTTTGTCTGTCTGTTTGTTTGTTTGTTTGGGTCTCTCTCTCTCTCTCTCTCTCGCTCTCTCTCTCTCTCACTCTCTCTCACTCTCGTCTATCTCTCTCATCGCTCTTCTCTCCTCTCTCTCTCTCTCTCTCTCTCTCTATCCTATCTACCTCTCTTGCTCTGTCTCTCTCTCTCTCTCTCTCTCTCTCCTCTCTCTCTTTCAAGTC
>NC_051403.1:48069956-48072456 GCF_015228065.2 Penaeus monodon
CCCCAAAACACCACCAACACACACAACACACACACACCACCACACACACACACACACCCACACACCACACACACACACACCACCCCACACCACACACAACACACACACCACACCACAACACACACCCCAACAAAAAACCCACACACCCCATATATATATATATATTTTTTATTATTATTATATATAAATAATATAATTATATATGTGTATGTTATTTTTTTATTATATTTATATAATTTTATACTATATATATATTATTATTTATAATATTTTATTTTTAATTTATTTTATAAAATTAAAATTTTATATATATATAATTATATATTATACACCCCCACACACACACACCCACCCCAAAATTTTTATATCTTATTTTATTTTTATTTTTTTTTTTTTTTTTTGTGTGTGTGGTGTGTTGGGTTTGTGTGTGTTGTGTGTGTGTGGTGTGTGTGGTGTGTGGCGTAAACATACATACATACTCATTAAATATATATTATATTATATTATATATATATATTATATATATATATACATATAATTATAAAATTCTACAAAAATATACATAAACCAAAATTTTATATACTATATTATAATTATATAAAATATATTATATATATATATACACCTTTATACAACGCGCGCCAACTCCCCAACACCACACCACCCACACACACCACCCCCACACCACACACACACCCCACACCACACACACACACACACACACACACACACACACACACATACTATATGTGAAAATATTATTTATATATTATTAAATATTATAAATATATATTATAAAAATTTTATATAATATCCAATTAATATATTTTTATTTATATATATATTATATATAGTATACACTTATATAATTCTACGCGCCACAACCCACACCACACCACACACCCCCACCACACCACACACAACCCCCATACACCCCACACCCCCACACACACACAAACCAACACACCCACACACACACACCCACCAAACACCACACACACACACACACACAACACCACCCAACACACTGAACACACAACACACCCCACACACACACCCCCACCACACACACCCCAATATAATATATATTTATTTATATTTATTTTTATAATTATATTTAATTAAAATTATATACTATAATATTTTATTTTATATTATTTAATTTTATTATTTTGTGTGTGTGTGTGTGGGTGTGTGTGTGTGTGTGTTTTGTGTGTGTGGTGTGTGTGTGTGTGTGTGGTTTCCCTTTATTTTTATATTTATTTTATATATATTTTTATATATTATTTTTATATTTTGAATGGTTTTGCACTTGGTGGTGTTGACATTTGGGTTTGTGTACACTGGCCGCTCCCCTTCGCTTCCGCCCCGGGGATCCCTCGAGATGAGCCCTCCGCGGCCCACGGTCCACCCTCTATTCCTCGCGACGGGGTCTCGTGGGCGGCCCCAAAGCCTGATCTTTTGGGGGTCGTCCAAGGGCCTCCTCCACCCAGGTTTCTCGCAAGAGAAAACCGATGGGCGGGGTCGTATTTTTAGCCTGAGTTGGAAACCCCGGATTATGAAGTAACAGGTCCCGACTCCACGGGGAAACCACCTTTTGGGACCTGGTCTTGCCAACTGTACCCCATGTCCAGTAAAGGGGACTTTTACAAAAGGCTCAAACGAGACCCAAACACTGGATAGCGTCCTTTTTCGCTTCCTAGAGAAAAACTGGCAGTATCAAGGCTTGAAGACCACAGCTTGGCCCAAAACGCCTTGTTGATCGAGTTCATGGCTCCTGTTGCCAAACATCCTCTATTGACTTTTTGGGCTGAACAGCCAGAATATGGACATGCTCCCCCGGGTTTAAAACTCTCTGTAACTTCAACGCCTTGCTGCAAGCAGGGATCACTAAACGGGTTTCCCCTAACCCCCAAAATCCTGAATCTTGGCTTGGTCCGGAAAACCTCTGGGCCCTAAGGCTTCGCCTCATTGCAAATATAAAACCGCTAATGACCCCAAAAGGACTCAGATAGATAGAAACACGTCGGCAATTCAAGGTCTAGATCTTGATATTGCCTTGTTTTCCCACACTGACATTGGCTAGTAGCTCTGCCCATTTTCAGTCCTACAGGTGTTAAAAGGTTAGGCAAGACACGCTTGCCTCACCCCTGAATTAACAGGAGAATTCGACATACCCCCACACACTTTACGCACTTTCTACCCTATAAGGCTTGCTATTAGGCCAAAAATCTTTCAGAATTCCCCTGGTTTTAGGATCCACATAGGATTCCTGATCCCAAGTCGACCCTTCTTGGGGTCGATGTAGGTTGCAGCAAAACCCCCGCCAAAACCCTGACACTTCCACATTCTCAAGCATTTATATGGCTATTTTGGACTTCCCCGGGCACCTCCTCCTTCCCCTTTTCTGTCCGGGAAAACCTTTGGGTGGCCACTGGAGGGAAAGGGGGGTTTTTTAAATGGACCCCAGGGGAGCCACAACCAGCCTATGGGCAGTGCC
>NC_051403.1:48077456-48084956 GCF_015228065.2 Penaeus monodon
GATATAATAATAATAATAGTAATAATAATTATCATCACCATCATCATCATAATAATAATAATAATAATAATAATAATGATACATCTGTTTATATTCTCTCGTTTTCTTTTACGGATGCTTTTTTGAACGTAAAAAAATACCAAGTACCTCGTGATATTTACAAAACGTTCTCTTTTTGATCAGATAAACACGGAAATAATCCTAAATGAAAGCATTAAAACAATAAATAAATAAAATCAAATAAAATAAAAAAAGCACGGACATACAAAATAGAATGGATGTGAAATCCACAGTGATTAGAAACTTAAGATTTGTACACTGTAATGAAAGTGCGTGTTTTCTGTTCTGGTTCACCGCATAACTCGCAATTTCAGAGTGCGAGAGAGAAAGATATCTTTCTCCCAGCGTCTTAATATGCAGAATTGCAAATAATACAGTATGGTTACGAAGGAATGTGTCATTTCGCTGTGTAAATGATATATTCTTACGGGAATTCTTGTCGCAATGAGTGATGCTTTGAGGGAAATTTTGTATCATTTAAATCTGAGATGTTAGGAAAAATTGCAGTTTTCACACGAAGGTGTAATCTTTTCTAAATGCAATTATCCAGCGGCAACACATTAGCAGAATTGTGTGATAATTGTGAAAGTTTGAAGCGGATAATAATTTGTAATTAATATGAATGTCTCGATTCATTTTTTATAAATTGCATGATTAGGAAAGTCGAATTAAGTGCATGACTGATATTTTTCCTCAAATTAAATTGTGGATTTTTTTCTGTACACAACACATTAAATATATATTTTTTACCGTTGATTTTCAAAACGTTTCCAGAAGTATGACCAGAATTCACAATTTCTTCTTTTTTAAAATGTTTTTAGGGTTATCGAATGATAAAGGAAAAGAATTTTTATGTATATCGAAACAGTTAAAACAAGGAATTATATTGCAATAGCTTTGGGAAATTATAGGGGGAAATGCCTTTTAAATTAAGGTGTATGGATATTTTAGCATAAGCCTTTTCTTGCATTACATATGTTATATTATGTATTTTCTTTCTGTGCCCCCCCCCTCTCTCTTTCTCTCTTTCTCTTTCTTCTCTCTCTCTCTCTCTCTCTCTCTCTCTCTCTCTCTCTCTCTCTCTCTCTCTCTCTCTCTCTTCTCTCTCTCATCACTATAATATTACGTAACTCTTCAGAATCAAATACTAACCAAAATAAGTTTACCTTCATTTTTATACTCGTGTAACTAGCTTCAACAGCTGTATATTATATTTTGCATCACATGAACTCGGGAATTATATAATTAACAGCAAAATGTGCCAGGTAACATGAAGGGAAAAATATTCTTTGTAAAACTATTTATATAATTTTCTGTAAGAGATAATAATCTTTATTTATTCTGGTCAATGTTTACCGTGCACAAAAAATGACTCATGCATATTGGAATAGAGGAATTAATAAAAATCAGATAAGAATTAATATCATTCTCCTTCTCCTTCTCCTCCTCCTCCTCAACGTTTTCATCATCATCATTCTCCTCCTACTCCTCATCACCATCATTTTCATCATCATCACCATCACCGTCATCATCATCATCATCATCATTACCATCATCATCTTCATCTTTATCTTCATCTTCATCTTCATCTTCATCATCATCATCATTACCATCATCATCTTCATCAACTTCATCATAATCACTATCACCATAATTCTCATCATCATCATCATTACTACCACCATCATCATTATCATTTTCATCATCTCCATTTTCTTTATCATCATCATCACCATCCTCCCCCCTCCTCCTCCTGATTATCATCATCATCATCATCAACATCAACAGCATAATCATTATCATCATCATCATCACCATCACCATCAACATCACCATCACCATCACCGTCACCATCACCATCATCACCATCATCATCATCATCATCATCATCCTTATTAGCATCATTTACTATATAATGATTTCATAATGCATCACCTATCAAATGAATCACTAATGGATAATTAATGCTTGCAGAATATATTGCAAAAAATAATCGATTCTGGGAACAGACGCGGAAAAAAGTTCAGTAATAATGTCTTATTGAATGAATAACAAACAAAACAAAAAAATGAAAGAGGAACAAAACAAAAACAATCATAGATATCTTTGCAAACTATCAATCGACGGTTCCTTTTGCAACACCAGAGCTCAACAAAGCATCAGGCATTTATTGCAAGGTCCCCCCATTTTAATTTCCGAGGGCGCTTGCAAAATCCTTCCCAGGGGGAAGAGTTCCTGGCAAATCGCGGTTGGCTTGGTCTCTCAGATTCCTAGCATCAGTAAAAACGTTTTTTCCATTTTTTTTTTTTTTGTCTGTCTGTTTGTTTGTTTGTTTGGGTCTCTCTCTCTTCTCTCTCTCTCTCTCCCTCTTCTCTTCTCTCCTCTCTTCTCTCTCTCTCTCTCTCTCTCTCTCCTCTCTATCTCTCTCTTTTGTCTCTGTTTTCTCTTTTCCTCTCCTCTCTCTCTCATCTCCTCTCTCTCTCTCTCTCTCCCCTCTCTTTTTCAAAGTACTTTTATAAAAACTTGTTTCTCTCTCTCTCTCTCCTCCTCTCTCTCTCTCTCTCTAAAATATAATATATATATATATATATTAAAATAATATATATTTTATATTATATATATTTTTCTCTATCTATCTTCAAACTATCTACCTCTATCTATCTATCTATGGTCTCTCCCCACGGGCAAATAATGCAATAACTGATTCTTGATCAAACCTTTAAGATGCAACTTCAAATGAATAATTTTTCTAAAAAAAAAAAAAAAACAGTATTGACGTAAAATTTTAAATCTCTCTCCTCCCCTCTCTCTCTCTCTCTCTCTCTTTTCTCTTTTCGTCTCTCTCTCTCTCTTCTCCTCTCTCTCCCCCTCCCTCTCTTTTTCCTCCTTCTCTCCTCTCTCTCTCCCCTCTCTCTCTCTCTCCCCTGTCTCTCTCCCCTTCCCCTCTCTCTCTCTCTCCTCCCCCTCTCTCCCCTCTCTCTTTCCCCTTGTCTCTCTCTCTCTCTCTCTCTCTTCTCTCCCCTCTCTCTCCTCTTTTTTCTCCCCCTCTCTCTCTCTCTTCTCCTCTCTCTCCCCTCCCCCTCCTCTTTTCCTCTCTCTCCTCTCTCTCTCTCCCCCTCCCCTCTCTCTTCTCTCTCTCTCTCTCTCTCTTCTTTGCTCTCTCCCCCTTCTCTTTTCTCTCTCTCTCTCATCTCTCTCTCTCTCTCTCTCTCTCTCTCTTCTCTCTCTCACATTCTCATCAAATCGTGGCTTTTTTTTAACCTAAACCCTCAAAAATTACTACAATTCATCTTTCCCAAAATATGAAGTTAACGTATTATAAATGGCAAAATACTTAACCATATTGATACAGTGACACAAAGAAAAAAAGGGAAAAAAGAAAAAAAAGGAAGAAAAAGAAAGAACTGTAAAATATATATAATATATATTTTATATATAATTTTAATTAATTATATATTTTTTTTTTTTTTTTTTTTTTTTTTTTTTTTTTTTTTTTTTTTCTCTCTCTCTTCTCTTTTCCCCCTCCTTTTCCCCCCCTCTCTCTCATTCTCTTCCCTCTCTCTCTCTCCTCTCTCTCTCTCTCCCTTTTTAAAACCACCCGAAAAATACTCATCAAACTGTTGTATAGCTATACATTTTCACTACTTTACATTTAATGCCTCTGGTTTTTTTCTTTTTTTCGTAAAGATCACGGGGCCCAACACTTCGGGAAAACACATTTAAATATGACAATCGCCCCGGCGGGACTTTTGCGCCAGTCAGGGTTCCTTTTTTTCTTTCTTAAATTTTTTTCTTTTACGTTTTTTTTTTCTTTTTACATTTTTCCAATGTTTTTTTCCTTATGCTTTTTCCCTTCTTTTTTTCTTTTTTTTGGGAAGGGTTTTTTATTTTGTATCTCTAATTTCGGGATTTAATTTCTCAAAAAAAATTTTTAAAATGTTTATTTTTTTCATTTGCGGACGGAAAACAGAACGCCACCTTGGGGCAGGTATTGGCCCCGGTGTGTGTGTTTAGTGCGTGCGAACAATAAAAAATAAATTTAAAAAAAATAAATAAATAAATTATTTTAATATTATATATAATAAATATTTATTAAAATATTTATATATATTTTATATAATAAAATAGATATAAAATTTTTATATATAATACATTATGTATATTTTATATCTAGTTTTTGTATTTGGGTTTTTGGGGTTTCCCCTGTTCAGGGACGGAAAAAGGGTTTTTTCTATTTTATATAATATTTTAATATATAAATATATATAAATATATTTTATATATATATATAATATATAATATATATAATATATTCTCTATAAAATTTTATATTATAAAAATATATTAATTAAATATATGTTGTATGTTTATGTTTTTATTATCTTCTATCTTCTAAACTATCTATCTATCATTCTATCCCATCTCCCTCTCTCTCTCTCTCTCTCTCTCTAAAATTAAAAATATATAATATACTAAAAAATAAAAAATATTTTATCTATATAAAATTTTATATATTTATTTTATATATCTTAATATTTTTTATATATATTATGTCTATTATTTTTAATAAATATTAAAATATATATATATATATATGGGTATATATATATATATATTTTAATATATATAAATATATACAAAAATTTTTGTATTTTAAAATACTTATATATATTATTAATAAAATATATTATAATATTATATAATATTTTTTATTTTTTTATTTTTATTTTCATTAAAATTTTATTAAATATATATATAATTAATTTTATATAAATATATATAATTTTATATTAGATATATATATGTGTGTGTGTGTTATGTATATTATTTTATTTTATTATAATTTATATATATATTTTTATTATATTTTACACATAGTGTGTGGTGTGTGTAGATATATATTCCTAGGGTTTTATTTTCTATGTATTATTTATGTATGTATGTAGTATGTATGTACTATCTATTTATCTCTCTCTCTCTCTCTCTTTTTCCCCTCTCTCTCTCTCTCCTCTCTCTTTTTATATTAAAATATATTAAAAATTTATATATATTATATATATATTTTTAAAAATAAAATGTAAAGTATGTATGTATGTTCTATCTATCCATCTATCTATCTTCTATCTTATATTATATACATATTAAAATAATATATTTTAATTATATATAAAATTATATATATAATTATATATATAAAATATATATTATTAAAGTATAAAATATTATTTTTTATAATATATATTTTATATATTTTATTATATATTAAATATATTATTATGTATATATATATATATATATATATTTTTATTATAATATTTTTTAAAATTTATATAATTATATATTATTATATATATATATATACCTATTGTGTTTGTGTGTGTGTATTAATAATATATGCCTATGTTTTTATTATCTATGTATGTAGGGTTTTTTGTTGTTGTATCTATCTATCTATCTATTTTTCTCTCTCTCTCTCTCTCTCTCCCCTTCTCTCTCTCTTTTCTATAATAATATAATATAAAATATATATATTATAAAATTATAATATATAAATATATATATTTATATATATTTTAAAATTTTTTTATATATTTTAATATATATACATTATATATATATTAATATATATTATTTTTTTACTTTTAAAATATCTATATATATATCTATTTTTTATATATATATATCCCCTATATATATTAATATATATATTTTATTATATTTAATTAAAATATTTATATATATATATATAATATATATTATGTTGTATTTTAACCCTCCCTACATGTGTGGGGTGTGTGTGGTTTTATTAAATAAAAAATAAATAAATAAAAAAATCAATATATATATATAATATATATATATAAAATTTTATATGTATATAAAATATATATTATATAATAAAATATTAAATAAAAATATATATATATAATAAAATATATTAAAAATATTATGTGTGTGTGGTGGGGTATTATTTATATATATTTATAAAATATTTTTTATTTTTATATATATTATTTATATATAATATTATTTTGGGGTTTGTGTGTGCCCGGGTGTGTGTTTTTTTTTTCCGTTGTAGCAAGGGAAGTTGGGTTTAAAATTCTTTTTTTGCAAGGGGGTTTCGTTACTATATGTAAAGTTGGGATGTATGTAAAGTATGTTCTATCTAAACTATCTTTTTTTCTCTTTCTTTTCTCCCCTCTCCTTCCCCCCCCCTCTCTTTCTCTCTTTTATAAAATATTTTATTATTATATTAATTAATATTATATATATATATATATTATTTTTTATTTTATATATATATATATATATAAATAATATTTCATATATATAAAAAATATATTTATATTATAAAATTTATAATATTATACATCTCTCTATATTAAATTTTAAATATATTTTATATAAAATATTCATTAATATACATATATATATTTATTATATTATTTATCTATATATATATATATTATTATTATATATTATATGTAGTATTAAAATACTACATGTGTGGTTTGTGTGTGTGGGGTATAAAAAAATAAATAAAAAAAATTTAAAAAAATAAAAAATTTTATATATATATTTATATATATATAATATAATATATTATATAATATATGTATAAATTATATATTTTTATATTAATTTATTTTTATATAATATATATATATATTTTATTTTATATTATATTTGTGTGTGTGTGTGGGGTTGATATATATAATATATTATATATTAAATATATAATATAATATATATTTGGGGTGGGGTTTGTGCGGGGTGTGTTAGGGTTTTTTTTTTTGTTGTAAACAAAGGGAGAAATGGTTTTACAAAAATTCTTGTTTTGCAACGGGAGTTTCGTTACTGATTTTTCTTTTCTTTTCTTTTCTTATTTTCTCTTTGTTCTTATCTCTCCCAATTCTTGTATATTCCCATTCCGTCTTTTTTCTATTACATCCCTTTGAAATTTAATCATGTACTCATAAAATCCGAATAAAAGAGGTGCGCTCTGTGACACGCCTTTGTTTTTTCATATTTCTCGGAGTATTCATTACTCTCAAAGATTTCTCTTTTCAATAAGCTACAAATTACTATTAGTCTACAGTAGACTAAATAAATAACTGTTTTTTTTCTTTTTTCTTTTTCTTTTTTTTTGTACCTCAGTTAATGGCACATCGGAATTATTAAAACATACGGAATCCAATTCTTTAAAACGTTATCTTTTTCTGCACTGATCTACAAAATAAAAAATCCTGAACCTTCCCTTATAAAGGTTTTTTTACACAGGGTGCTCATATCGGTGAGTTTTGCAGTAACTAGCGATACACTGTTTAAAATTTTTTATCTATTTGGGAAAAGGTTACTATACAGAGATAGGTTATCTTCTCCCCGTTGTCAAAAGGAAAATTGATACCTGGGTTAAAATAAAAGACCCGATTTGCTAAG
>NC_051403.1:48099956-48107456 GCF_015228065.2 Penaeus monodon
TATCGAGAGAGCTTAGTTCAGTTCCGTTGATTTACGTTGTTTACATTTTCGACACGCTTTTTTTTTTCTTCTTCTTCTTTTTAGGAAAAGTAATCCAGAGCGGATTCCAGGTTTAGTCCATTATGAGATTTTTCGTTAGAATAGTTGCCTTAACGTAACTTTTATTGTTCAGCTGACCTAACGTATATAAACCGAATATGATCGATCAATTGACACAGCTTATACTTGGTAATCAGCTGACCCATTGTAAATAAACTGATTATACCATTAAATCACCTCTAATAGATTGTACATAAGCAATCAGCTGAAGCAACATAAACAAAATGGACATGATCAGTCTGCTCATTCAGTGTAAAACAAACATTGATTTTGGTCGACTAGTTGGTCATGTATTATTAGAAATTCTTTTGAGTTTAAAAATCTCCTTCACCAAATATTCAGGTAATCCCAAAACAAGGTCAATCGATACATAAGTATGTGACTAGGGTTAAATCGGTTATCACTTGTCCTTAGTATCGCACTGATATAGTTGAATAAATATAACTTATATGGTCAAGGCTTTGCTTCGGCCTGGCATATTTCGAGTGGCATAGGATATATATATATATATATATATATATATATATATATATATATATATATATATATATATATATATATATATATATTATATATATAGTATTTATATATATAATATATATAGATATATATATATATATATATATATATATATATATATATATGTATATATATATATATATATATATTATTTATATATATAATATATATAATAATATATAATGTATTTTACACACACACACACACACACACACAACCACACACAACACACACACACACACACACACACATATATATATATATATATATATATATATATATATATATATATATATATATATAAACTTCATTAAAAATCGGAGAGGTTAAAAACATTAAAGTGAAATATAAAAATTTAATTTGATTCTACGTTATGGTGCAGTTTCTACAGAAAATTGTCTATTGCATTTTGCTGTGGGTAAAAAAATAACTGCTAGGATATTATTGTTATCATTATCAAATTATTTAACTCTTAATATTACTGCTACTGGTGTTCTTAAGATTGTCACTGCATTTATTATCAATAATAATACTAATTTATTAATTGTTGTAGTTTTTGTTATAATAACATCATGATTAATATTATTATTTTCACCATCGTGTTAAATACCATAAATTTAGAAAGTAAAATATTAATTCGTTATTTATGATGTCATTATCATTGATTATTAATATGTTATTATCATTAGTGGTGGCAGTAATGTAGTTGCTTTTATGAATATTGTTATTATAACTATGATGGCCATGTTATCATTATCACCATCATTGTTATTATTATTATTATTATTATTATTATTATTATTATTATCTTCATATATAATATGATAATTGGTAACCACCTTGTCTCGATGCGGTTTTTCTTTCTGATATTTCGCTATATTTCCCATTTATTTTGGATCAAATACCCTCCCCCTTCCGTTCTCCTGTCTTTGTCAATAGGGTAATTTATTTAAATAATTTGTTACATAAGTTATCCAGCCTAGTTATCAAAACTCTTTCGTCATTTGATTCATTTGGTCATAACATTGTCATTTCCTGCCATTTGCTTGTTTGTTGTTTTAGAGTTCGTATCCCTTTTACCTAGTTTGGCATAATTACTTGTTGTTGTGAAAGGAAGTTTGTGTAAGAGTGAAAATACGATTTTTTTTTTTCACTTTAAATATGTTAGTCCACATAAAGTGTGTATTAGCAGTAGTTATAACGATATGCATTATAATATTACGTTGCCAAATATACTGTTGCTAATCAACCGTTTTATATTAGCCTATTGAAAGATGCTATACCGTTTCTATTTCTGTGCATGACCAAATCCCACTTAACAAATATGTCATGCAGTCGGAATGTCTCCATGCATGACGGGATATATATATATATTCTCTATCAGGATTTTTTTTCAGGCCTTATGGTTCGAATTTTTTTTTCCCAGAAATGCATTCATAGTCAAATATCAATATATTTTTAGGGATTACTGTGAAACCCAAGTATGGACTGCATGAATTGCTACACTCGTGCCGGAAATAAATATGTAATTGATTTTTCTATTGATATATATTTTTTCTTTATTATTATTTTATTGTTAGAAGGAACAGAAATAGAAGTATTTTTAGTTATATTTTTAATTTTTAAAGATATTATTTATTATAAGCATCTTCATTGCCATTAGTCATTATTACTATAATAATTTTGTTATTACGAGTTTCATTATTATTATTGTTGTTGTTTTTACCATTATCAATAATATCATTATCATTATTATTATCATCATCATCATCATCATTATCATCATCATCATCATCATCATCATCATCATCATCATCATCATCATTATCATCATCATCATCATCATCATCATCATCATATCATCATCATCATCATCATCATCATCATCATCAATATGGAAATCATTGCCCCATATAATTTTATTATTATTATCATTGGCGTTACTCTATGTTTTTATAAACATCATCACTATTACCGTTTAGATATAATATATATTACGTGTTCTAAAAGCTTTCCTTTCTCTCTTTACAAACTTATACGTATATTTTGCGTAACTACAATATATCGACATAGGTTTTCCAAATCATCATACAGGATGTAATGTTGATATATTTAACATAATACAGACGCAATTTGTCGGATTTTTGTGTACATGACATTCTTTTCTGTATATGTAAGAATATGTACTTTTTTAGGTGAATTAATGCACGTACACACATACATTTCTAAGGCAAGAATGTGGAATGTGTATGTTGCAAGCGCTTGTGTGTACTTGTCCGTTGTTTACTTATGTGCACACAACACGTAAGTTTATATGTTTTATGCTCTAGTTTCTTTGTTTAAGTGATGAATGTGTGTGTTTATTTATCAGTGAATCACTTGGTTTGTTTTAAATCGTTTTTTTCCAGGTCAATGCAGCTGTTACCCTTTTTGCTGTGTGTTTGTTTGTGCGTGGGTGTTTGTGTTTGTTTGTTTGATTGATTCTTGTAGATAAAAAAAAAAGTTGGGGATGGGGTGTGGCAAAGAAGAAGGGAGGGAGGAAGTGGGGAAGGAGAGAGGGAGGTAAGAGGGGAGACGGGGGTAGGGTAAGTAAAGGGGAGGGTTTGGGGAAGGGAAAGGGGAGGGGGAAGGGGAGAGGAAGGCAAGTGAGGTAGCTGGAGGAGGGGGGGGTGAAGGGGAGGGGGGGGAAGGGGAAACGAAGGCAAGAGAGGAAACTGGGGGAGGGGGAGAGATGTGAAGGGGAGGGATAGGGGAGGGGATGAGAGGGTAGGTCAAGGAGGGGCGAAGGAGAGGAAGTGGGAGAGACGAAAAGGTGGAGGAAGATAAGAGGCGAAGATAAGAACTGGGGAACTGGGGAGATAAGTCGGGGAAGAAGGAACGAAAATGTGGGAAAAGGGAGAAGTAAAATCGACGTAGGAAGGGTGGTGGGAGGGAAAGAGAGAATTGACGGGAACGAAAAGAGGAGAGGAAGAGAATGAAGAAGGGAGAGGTGAGTCGAAAGAAAGGGGAAGAAGAAAATAAAAGCGAAAAGGGAGGTGGCTCATAGGGAAGGGGAAGGGAAGGAGACCGAAAGTAAGGTAAGGAGAGAAGAAGAGGATCTAAGGTAAAGTAAGGGGAAGGCGATCGAATTTAAGGTAAGGAGGAGGGGAAGGGTCGAAGGTAAGGGGAAGAGGCAGTAGAAAGGGGTCGATAATAAGGGAAGAGGAAGAAGATCGAGGGTAAGGTAAGGAGAAAGTTTAGGGGAAGGTAATCGAAGTTAAGGGAAAGTTTAGGGGAAGGGGATCGAAGTTAAGGTAAAGCAAAGGGTAAGAGGATCGAAGTCAAGGGGAAATTTAGGGGAAGGTAATCGAAGGTAAGGTAAAAGTAAGGTTAAGAGGATCGAAGTTAAGGGGAAATTTAGGGGAAGGTAATCGAAAGTAAGGTAAAGGAAAGGAGAAAGTGATCGAAGCTAAGGTAAAGGGTAAGAGGATAGGGAAGGGCAAGGGCGAATGGAGGGAGGGCGCCGCAGGACCCAAGGCGCCCGCACCGAAACGCCCCGCGGCCTCGACCAGGAATAGTGTGACCAAGGTTAAGCCCCGCCTCGAGAAGTGTCCCTCCCTCACCCCGGGCTTACCCTAGCCCTATCCTGGCACTCTTACCCAACAGGCTCCCTCACCCTTGGCACCCCGACCGCCCGCCTTGACCGTGACACCCCCCTCCCTTATCCCCCTCCTCCTCCCCCGCCCTCTCCCCCTGTCCCCTCTCCTGGCACGCGGCTGCCGTTCACCAACCCTGCTGCTTCCCGTGCCTTGGCTTCGTATGCCCTGATACCCTGTCACCCCTTGGCCCTTCGCCCTTCAAAACTGTCGCCTTTTACCCTGTCACCCTTTCGCCCTTAACCATGTCACCCTTCGCCCTTAACCCTGTCACCCTTCGCCCTTAACCATGTCACCCTTCACCCTTAACCCTGTCACCCTTCGCCCTTAACCCTGTCACCCTTCGCCCTTAACCCTGACACCCTTGAGCCAGCCGTTCGCCTAGCCACCCTGGGGTCGTTTATCTTCCACCCTTACAGTCTGCCAGCCTACATCCTGTCAAAATTCCCTCTTCCTTTTATCCTGTAACCTCCTAACCTTTCACTTTTCCACATTTTTTACCCTTTTTCGTTAACTTTTCACCCTTTCACTTGTATCATTGATACCCCTACACCCTGTTACCTTTCTAACCTTCTAACTATATATATATATATATATATATATATATATATATATATATATATATATATATATATATATATATATATATATATATATATATATGTTTTTACTAACTCTTTCTTGTTCTCCCTCCCCCGTTTTCATTTCATCCTCCCACCCTTCACTATTTCACTCTTTCCCTTTCACCCTATTACTCAGTCCTTTTCCTTTTCACTTTCACCCATTTCACCCTTTTCACTTTCACCAATTTCATTTTCCTATTTACCTTTCATAATTTCCTCTTTTCCTTTTCATCCTTTCAATCTCTTCATTTTCCTTTTAGCCTTTCATCGCATTTCACTTCCCTTCCTTTTTCCTATTTACCTTTCCTTTTCAACCTCCACGTTTTCCCCTTTTAATCCTCTCCCTTTCTTTCTTTTTCCCCCAGTTTTATCCTCGCCTATTTTCCCTTCATATTTTCTCATTTTCTCCTCTTTCCCTTTAAGGGCGATTGGCCAGAATCGAGAAAAAAAAAACATTTTTCATCATATTGCCAGAACTTACTTTTTGATATGATGATAAATATAATCAACAAGTTAATTCGATATGGTAAGCAGTTTTAGCGATAGCTGATCCTTTGAAAATTCAAATTTCTGGAAAAGCGCGGGAAATCTTGGTGACGTCAGTAGAGGCATTTCATTCTCTTTAGCAAGCTGTTATATCTATCTTTTTTCTCTCTCTCATCTCTCTCTCTCTCTCTCCTCTCTCTCTCTCTCTCTCTCTCTCTCTTCTCTCTCTCTCCTCTCTCCTCTCCTCTCTCTCTCTCTCTCTCTCTCTTCTTCTCCTCTCTCTCTCTCTCTCTCCTCTCCTCTCTCTCTCTCTCTATTCCATTCTCCTTCTCTCTTCTCTCTCTCTCTCTTTCTCCTCTCTCTTCTTCATCTTTTCCGCTCTGTCTCCCTCTTTCTCCCTTCTTCCCTTTCAGTCATTTATTTATTCATTCATTCTCTCTCTTTCTCCCGGTCTCTCTTGCGCGAATCATAGGCATTGGTCGCCGTGTCGACTTCAGCATCTGTAATTTCTGCCTCAAAGTGATAAAATTCCACTCTATACTTGCTTTGTTCTACGTCATCCTCGGCTAATGCATCTCTGGCGTTATCTAGAGCACGAATTACGTTCGCAAAATCAAGCAAATCTGATGAAATACCGGTCGCTCAGCACAGCAGCAGGTTCCGGCCAATCGTGCGCTGTGAGTCATCAGTGCTTCCCGGTTTTAATTCAAAATTAAATTTTAATTCAATTAGCCTCCGGGCTCGTACACTGGTAACGTGTCGGCCTCTCACCCGAGGGGTCGGCGGTTCGCGCCCCGCCCAGGCGCGAGAAGTTGCAATTGTCGCCCGGAGGTTACTGCAATGGCTGGGCACCACGGCGGGTAAGGACTAGGTTCAGCCGAGTCAGCACCAGCTGACACACGTGAGCGAGTCGGCATTAGTCGACACAGGCCGGGCTCCCCTCATAGCCCGGGCGAGGCTAAGCTTCACATATCGGACTTATCCTTAACCTTTAATTCAATTCGAAATGTGTATAATTCATGCGGACGAATTGTGAGTTGTGGGCGATATTTGCCGAATCTGTATATCAGATTTAATTCAGTTGTTGGTGAGAAATTCTTGAAGATATTAAGGAACTGAATTAAAAGGGGAAGTGGGGGGGGGGTGGAACGGTAGTTGTCATTACGTTCATAATCATTTTTTTTTTTTTTTTTTTTTACTTCGTACCTTCTACATTTGCCTTAACCCTTTCCCCCCTCCTCTTCACTCTTCAATTTTATCCCTTTTCCTTGTTCCATTTGGTTTTTCGTCCTTCTCTCTTCCCTTTCATCCTACTAACGCTTCGCCCTTCCTTTTCTCTTCCTGCTCCTCCCCCTGACTATACTATAGTCGCTCTTCCTCCGCCCCGTCAGCACTCTTGGGTAAAAGAAGCCCTTCAGAACTCTCTCTTTCGTCCTCCCTCCCTCACTCACTCACTCACTCACTCACTCACTATCATCAACTCACTCACACTCAATCACTCACTCACTCAACTCACTCACTATCATCGTCATCTCACTCACTCAACTCACTCACTCAATTCACTCACACTCACTCACTCATTCACTCACTCACTCACTCAACATCTCCTCACTCATCACTCACTCTCACTCCATCTCACTCCTCTCCTCATCACTCCTCTCTCATCCTCCTCTCACCTCACTCCTCTCCTCCTCTCCCTCGGCTCTCTCGTCTCTCGGTCTCATTCCTTTCTCCTCTGTCTCTCTCTCTCTCTCTCTCTCCTCTCCTCTCTCTCTCTCCTCTCTCTCTCTCTCTCTCTCTCTCCCCCCTCCCCTCTCCTCTCTCTCTCCTCTCCCTCTCCCTCCCCTCCCCCTCTTTCCCTCTCTCTCTCCCTCCCACCCCCCTCTCTCCATCCCCCTCCCTCCTCTCTCTCTCCCTCTCCCTCTCCCCCTCCCTCCTCTCTCCTCTCTCCTCTCCCCCTCCCTCCTCTCTCTCTCCCTCTCCCTCTCCCCCTCCCTCCTCTCTCTCTCCCTCTCCCTCTCCCCTCCCTCTCTCTTCTCTCCCTCCTCCCCCTCCCTCCTCTCTTCTCTTTCCCTCTTCCCTCTCCCCCTCCCTCCTCTCTCTCCTCCCTCTCCTCCTCTCCCCCTCTCCCTCTTCTC
>NC_051403.1:48112456-48114956 GCF_015228065.2 Penaeus monodon
AGCGTAAAGAAAACGAGGCTATTAATTTCCTCAAACGTTTCGTTCTTTCTTTCTTTCAATCATTCTTTCGTTCTCTTCCTCTTTCCTTCTTACCTTTTCCCATCCACGATAAACATAAGCTTTTCTTTCCGCAGTTTCACACCACCTTCTTCTCCGCAATATCCTTCCAGTCATTAAAATACGTTTTGAGACAAGTCGGAAATTCCAACCATTTCTCACTGGATGTCCAGCCTTAGAAATCCGTTATTTTTTATGAAATGACGTAATAACATCCGACATTCCCCCGAGACAGAGGAACAAGGATGAGTCATGTATAGGTAGAGGAAGAGAAATAAACAGGACGGAAGGTTTATTGCGTAGCATGAGGTTTAGAAAATATATAAGAGGGTTTTTTTTATGTGGTAAAAATGCGAGGTTATAAGTAAGGTCGTGCCTCACCCTGGGATAGTGTGTAAGGTGAGTCAGACACGTAGCGAGGGAGGGAGGGTGTGAGTCGTAAGTGTATATGTTTAAGGGAAGGAGGGAAGGGGGAAGGGGAGGGGAGGTTAGAGGTTTGAAGAAGTAAAAAGGAAAAGAAAAAGGGGTTTTAGCCGAGGTGAGATAGGGCGAGCTGGGGATGAGGTTGGAGGGGATGAGTCACGGTGCTGATTCAGCTGAGTGAGTCAGAAGGCGCGGCACAGATAATGGGAATTCGAATGGACTACGCATCGACGTAGATAACTGACTGACCCGTCGTAATGGCGGCGGAGAAGCATGTGTGTTTACCTGTTTATCTTTTTGTTTATATCTAGTTGCATGAACAAATACGAATGCACACTCATCACCACATACGTATACATATTTGTGTTGTGTATGTATATATACTGTATGCAAACATGTATGTGTGAAAACAAAACACAAAAAAAACATATATATATATATATATAGTAATATATATATATATATATTATATATATCATATATATATATTATATATATATATATATATATATATATATTGTGTGTGTGTGTGTGTGTGTGTGTGTGTGTGTGTGTGTGTGTGTGTGTGTGTGTGTGTGTGTGTGTGTGTGTGTGTGTGTGTGTGTCCAGTCACGCTCACACAAGGTAAGGCGAGGTCAAGCCGTGGGGGGCCTTAGTCGAGGCCAGCAATAAAAAAGAATGCAATAAATCGGTTACGAAAGGACGGACAGAAAAAAAAACAGAAAAAATACTGACAGATCAAGTGAGAAAGAAAAAAAAATTGTGGCAAGAGAAAGAAGAGAGAGAATAAAAGAAACATGAGATCAAGAAGAGAGAGAGAAAAAGAATGAGAGAGAGAAGTGCAGTTGTTTTCCTGTGCTTTCCTGGCACCACACTGCCCCCCCCCCCACGTGTGCCGCCAAATAAACACTCCCTCTCCCCCCTGCCCCCCCCTCCCCCCTCCAGTGCCACACCTGGCAGCCTCAGCGTGCAGAGTGTGTCCCAACCTTTCCCCCAATTCACACTAGTTTCTTCGACAGGGAAAGAGAGGAAAACAGAATAAAAACGCATCAGCTGACGTCACACGCAGCTCAACTGGAATTATTATCACTGATCGACAAGACTGATCTGGAAGGCGAAAACACCAGCGATCCGGGAATCCGAAGTCGAGGGCTAGCGCAACGATCCGAACAGTGACACGTGCGGCGGATCTCGAAGGCGTGAGAGACGTCGAAATAAAATAAATATGTATTCATAAGACTAGATTTTTTCACGTGTGTGCCGATTATTCAGCCTCGCATTGACGCTTCTTCGGTGAATCCACGAGGAACAAAGACTCTTAAGAGAGAGCCTGTTGCATAGCATTATTTCTCGCCCGGCGCTTAACAATTACACACATTAACCTCCACCAATCAAGCAATTAACCGAAACAACTCGTCGCGAATCGTCAAATCGATCAGCAAATAGCACTCTACCAGCGCTCAGCGGACGGACGACAGTGAGTGACGAACAGAAAGAGAAGAGAAAATAACAAAAGCAAAATAATAAGAAATAATAATAATAAAAAAAAAACAGCCAACCGTGATCAATAAAGCAGAAAAAAAAACTGAAAGCAAACAAGGAGAGAGATTTATTCATCGACGTGACTTGACGCTGTGCCCAACAGGTGACGCGTGCAGTGTGCGTGTGTGTGTGACGCCGCCCCTCGTGTGCAGCCATGGCGACCCGAGAGATTAACATCCGGATACCCATACCCAACTTCAGCGCCATCTGTTGCTGGACGGCGGAGAAGACAGGTGAGGGGAGAGAACACGTCCTGGTCATGTGCTCGAACTTTTATTTTTTTTTTTTTTTTTTTCGTTCTTTCGTGTGTGTTTTTCTTTTCTTTTTTTTTTTTTTTTTTTTTTGTTTTTTGTTTGTCCGTTATTCTTTTCTTCTCTCTATTTTTTTTTTCCTTGTTTTGTAGATTTTAGATTTTTTACTTCGTGTTTCATAGGTGTAGCATCTACTTTTATTTAGTGTATTACTTGTGTTTGTACAT
>NC_051403.1:48124956-48132456 GCF_015228065.2 Penaeus monodon
ATTTTTTTATTTTGGGAGTTTTTAATGGGGTTTTCAAAGCTTAGTGTTCATTTTTTTTATTTTTGTGACGTGTTTCCCCAAAGGGGTTTTTAAATAAATTCAGTTAATGTTTTGAAAAATGATGGAATCAGTTTTTACCAGATTTTTTTATTTTTTTATTGTCATTGTTAATAATTTTTTTTATTTAATTTTTTTTTTTTTTTCATGGCGACTTTTAGTAAACGAGTTTTAATCATCTTTAGATTCCGCTTTTGGCGTTATTACTGTGTGTGTGGTTTTGTGTGTGTTGTGTGGGGTGTGTGGGGTTTTCCTATATATACATATATTATATATTAATATTTATATATATATTATAAATTTTTATTTATTTTTAAAATAAAATATATATATTTTATATTATATATAATTTTTATTATATATATATATATATTGTGTGTGGGGTGTTTTGTGTGTGTTTTATTTTTTGTGTGTTTATTATATATATATATATAAAATATTATATAATATATTTTATATAAAATTTTTTGTGTTTTGGGTGTGGTGTGTGTGTGTTGGGGTTTTGTAATTAATATATTTATTTTTAATATATTATATTAATATAAAAATATATATTTATATCACATATATATTATAAATTAAAATTCCCCCTTTTTTTTTAGGGCAAGAGAAGGGCATAAAGGAAAAAGAGGAGGGGGGGGGAGGGGAAGGGGCGAATTTTATGGAGTGGGTGGACGCTTGTGTTCTTGTATTTCCCGCCCCACTTTAATTAAAAAAAAAAAATCAAAAACCCATATCAATTTTTTTTTTTGGAACAAACCAAAATTACATCTTTTTCCCCTTTTCTGTTCCCCCTTTCCCCAACCCAAACAATCTTAATTTTCCCCTTCCCCTTTTTTCCCTCCCCCCACCCCCCCCCCCCCCCAAAAACACCCCAATTTTTAAATTAAAATATGAATCCCCAAATTTTAAAAACCCAAAATCCCCAACGCTGGCCGGCCCCCTTTTGGGGGTCCTCCCCCTCCCCCCTCCTTTCCCAAAACCTCCCCCTCCCACCTACCCTACCACCCCCTTTCGCCAATCGTAAATCCCCCTCCCCCTAACCCCCCATCCCCCCCCCTTAAACCCCAACCCCCCCACCCCCCCCGTAAAACCCCCCCCCCCTCCTCCAACTGGTTCGTCCCCGTTTCATCCAAAAAATCGAACGGTCAAAACCCCCCCCTCCGCCCCCTCCCCCCTCCCCTCCCCCCCGGGCCCCCCGCCCCCTTTCCCGCCCCTCCCTCCCCCCTCCCCCGGGCCGCGCGATCGTCACTTGTTTCCGAATCGGGGGGCTTGTTTTGGGGCGGGCCCCGAGTGGCGGGGCACGCCTTTCCCCCCTCCCTCGGGGGGCCCTTTAAAGGGGGGGCCCCGGGGCCATCTTGGCCCTGGCTGTCTCCCTCCCCCCCTTTTTTTCCCCTTCGCGAGGTAATAACTGGTTTCCCGAGGCCCCCTCCGGCCGCCTCGGGGCCGGGGGGGGCCCCGGGGGCGGGGGGCACGCGGTTCTGGCCCGGGGGCCGGGGCGGGGCGGCCCGGGGGGGGGGGGGGGGGGGCGGGACCGGCGGAGGAAAGGGGGCGTCCCCAAGAGGGGGAGGGGGGAAACGGGGAGGGGGTCCCTTGGAGACGATCGGGGCCCCCCCTCGGCCGACCTCGGGGGGCTCGGGGCCGGCCGGCCCGGGGGGGCCCCATCAAACCCCCCCCTCGGGGGGGGCCAGGGAATTTGGCGGCCAAGGTCGGGGGGCCCGCGGCGTGCCCCGGGGCCCCGGGGGAGGGGGGCGGGCGAGGGATGCGAGGGGGGGGAGGAGGCTTTTTAAAAAGTTGCCCCCGCTTGGGGGTCCCCTCCTGCCGCAGCCGGGCCGGATCGGCCCCCGCCCTCGGCCCCCCCCCCCGCTCGCCTCCGGGCTTTTGGGTCCGGGGGCCAAAAGGGTTTTCCCCCCGGGGGGAGCCCAAAAAATTTTGGGCTGTGGGGGGCCCCCAAAAGAGGTTTTTTTTTTCCCTACCCAAAAAGAAGGGGGGAAAAGTTTTGTTTTTTGTTTTTTTTTTTTCTTTCTGGCGTTTTTGTGTCGCCCCGAGGAGGCTTTTGGGATCCGGGGGTTTTTTTTGGGGGGGGGGGGGGGGGGGGGGGGGGGGGAAGGGGGGATGGTTTTAGAATTCCTCTCCCTTAAAATTTTCGAAAAGGGGAAAACCCTTGAATTTTTACCAAAAGCTGTTTGTTTTTTTCCGACACGATTTTTTGGGAAAATTGGGCCTCGGGCCGACCGGCGTATTTTCTTCCAAAAAAGGCCCAAAAAAAAAGGGGAGGGAGGACGTGCTTTGGGGGATTTTTAAAACCCAGAGAGGAATGGCATTCGGGTTTTGTGTGTGGGGGGGAAGGGGGGGGTTTTAAATTTAAAAAGGGAAATGAAACGGGTCGCGTTTCCCTTGTGCCGAGGGGCCCCTGGGCCGGGGGGGGGCGCGCGTGTCCCCCCGGTGGGGGCGGGGTGTCCGTGTCCGCGTGGGAGGGGGGAAAATAAGGAGCGTTTTTCTGTTTGTTTGGTTTGGTTTGTTTTGTTTTTTAGTTGTCTTGTCTTTCCGTGTTGTGGTGAGAAGCCATAGGGCTGATCAGCTGTTTTTTGTTGTTGTTTGTGTTGTCGTTTTCTCATGCTTGCCTCTTCTTATTTGTAATATTAATGAATGGAGGGGAAAATAGAGGAAGGGTAGGGTTTAACATTTTATTATTTAATCTTTTTATTATTCTAATTTTTTTCCAAGATGCATTTGACTTTTTGGTGTTTGTGCCGTCACTGGTTCTGCCCCTTAGTTATTGGGCTGTTTTTGTTTTTTTTTTTGGGGGTTAGTGAAGGCGTTGTGATGTGTGGTCTCGTGATTTTGATATATATTGATTTTTGCAAGTACTAAGAAACCGGAAAATCAAAAGCAATATGATTGCTTTTAGCGAAAGCCATTGGCCCCCATACTGGTGCAACCTTTTAACCTCTGCCCATATACGTTCTGGCAAGATGAGGCTTGTTAATTATTGTATGGAATTATTTTAAGCTGTATATTGAAGGGTTGTTGGTCTATGCTGTACTGCCAGAGGCCTAGAGGCTGTGGATCTTTGCTCCAGCATTTCACTGTTGTTTTGAATACAATCCATATGGCTACAAGAAAACGTCCATTTTTTAGGGCTGTCAGCTAGTTATTAGCGCTATATCATCTGCTTCCTAGTTGAGCAGTTCCCATTTTAGAAAAGGTTTATGAATCAGCTGTTCCATATGTGCAGCTTTTAGGGTGATTTATCAAGCAAATAAGGAAATTCCGTTAATGTAGGATGGAGAAACTCGGTATATTGGTTTCTTTGTTCGACTGCTGTTAATGAGTCTTATAAAGGAAAGAATCCTTATAAGGTTTACCCTAGAATACCTGTTTAAACTAGTTTGTTTATTTTTTCTATAGAATTGGGTGAACACTAGTTTTCCTCTTCATTCAGTATAAGAAAATTGCATCTCTTTTTTTACCATGAATGAGGAGTTTGCTTTTCTGATTTCTTTTATTGTGGTAAATAGATATATACATATGTTCTTTTCCTCTCCCTTGCCTTGGGGTTTAGAATTGATTCACATGGGAACATGAAGTAGACAGAAAATGTTAGTCATAGTCATGGGCCCCACCCTTTGATTGATCAGGTGCTTGTGGGCGGGCGAGGCTTTGATGCTGAATATATGGCAGATATTGACCAGCCAGATCTCTGAATGGGGAACTTGGCCGTATGTGTTCATTGATTATGATTATGTATTCATGTAAATGGGTTTAAGGAAAGGAAAGTGAAACTTTAAGTTGTAAAATTTCAGTTCTAGGTATTCCATGTACCAGTAATAAGCATTTGACAGATAAGTTTGGGAAATATTAGTGGTGATTTGATCTGAACTTCTTGCTTTCTCAGTTAGCTCAGCTTTCTAATACATAAATAATATCTTCCAGGTTTGCAAAGATTTACAATTCAGTCATGAACTTGCATTTGTGATATGGCAGAAAATGAGATACAGTTGATTAACTGCAACTTTACAAAGAGTACAGGGAAAGTGCTTGGCTTGAGGACCTATTTTAGCATTGGAAAAGATGGCATAACATATATAAATTGACAAATTTAAGTTACTTTGTGGTTATTTAGGTATTTTTGCACTAAGTAGAAAGTTCTAGTAGATTTGACACTTGAAAGATGTTTTTAAAAGGGTGAGAGTAGCCAGCATTATCAGTTCTAACATGCTTATTTGTTTACTTTACAAAATATTGGATATTCTTTTGCCAAGGTCCATGCACAAGTAACCAATCAATGAGAATCTGGTGGGCGGGGCATCAGTGACTGGTTGAATGGGGTTGGCTCTATATTAAACTTGTTTGGTGTCACTGCAGTCAACCAGTTCTTCCCAATAGCTCAGTCCTGGAAGTGTGCTGCACTGGTCCTGGGAGACCTCCCACCCCAAGCCAGAACACTGGCTTTGAGGCTTTGATGGGCAAGGAGATTTTGGGTCTTTATTTATGAGGCACATTTCCTCCCATGAGATTATAGGACAATTGAGTCCCTCTTGATTTTTTTTTCAAATATTAACCTAGGCTTATTTTGTCATGGTTTAAGGATCAGGTCTGGATTTGCCGAATGTTGGAAGGTGTACATGCTGCAGCTTTCAAAGTGACTTTTCTGGTATATTTAGTGACTGATTTCAAATCTATTTGCTCTGATTTCTGGTTGTAGGTTTAATGTTTCAAGTCCATGATAGTGGTACAGCTTGTTTAGAAAATATTGGCTTTTAAAAAATGAGAGATAGTTATCCCTACAACTTGTATAAATTTGCCGTGTTCTGTGATAATTTAATCTTCCCCATAATTGTATAGGTTTTTTGCCCTTGCTGGAGCACCAATTGATACAGAGGTTAGTGAGGGGTGGTTTCAGAATGTTCACCCTGATTCTAAAAGATTTTGTCAGCTCTGGATTACCATTGGTGCTATCAGGCTTAGTGCTGATACTTGTAATCTAGTAAATGGTTTGGATTCTTTGAAAGATGCAGATAACTGTGAATGAAAGGTTGTTTATGGGGGGGGGGGGGGTAGATCTTTGTAAAAAAGTTTTTTTTATCACATTATAGCTCATATTATACTGTTATTCCTCTTGATTCTGTGGTTTTGTATTTATATTACCTTTTGTATTCAGTAATGTTATGATTTATATCTACTTTTAAAGGGAAGAAAAGTCACTGAATGGAATTATTTTTTGGCAATCAGAAGTATTTTCCTTTTTCAGTGGCACTGACACCATGGGAGGAAGCCATACTATTGTCTGTTATCTCTCAGTGGATGTGTTGAGCATTTTAGGTACTTCCTTTTGGTTTTAAGGGCATTTGTATTCATAGAGTTTAGTAACGCTTTATCCACTTACAATTTCCCAGAATGATTTGAGATCTGTTCCATAGCTAATTGTTGCAGTTTAAGAGACAGTGCTAAGTTCTTGCTCATATTTACAGTTATGATTTAATCTAAGATAACTTTAGAAGTGAATGCTGATGAAATAAAAGGACTTACTCCAACAGTATGGTGCACCATGAAAGAAATTGCTGAAAAACTACAAGATTTAATCTTTAATGACTGTGTACAGTAAAGCCTTGTATTTGGCAAATAAATGGTGATCAAATGGCTTGCTAGATCAAAACAAATGGAAAGAATATTATTTGTACCAGATACAGTAGAGTTGAAATTTCTCTTTGAAATACGGTAATATAACTATTTTAATTTTGATAAGTTCTCTCTAAATCTCATTTTAAAAAGTATCTTCGAAGCTAACGTCTCCAAGTATTCACAGAGACCAATGGCTTTCACTACCATGGGTACATGAGCGGGGTGAAAAAAAAAACTGCACTTTTTCTTTTTGCTTGGATATTTACCTCAGGTAATTTCATTAGCAGTCGTTAACACCCACTCCCGTCCATCCAGTACTTGTATGTGCCTTTGATTCCATGTCAGGAACTTAAACCAAGCCAAATGTTGCACAAGCAGCTGATTCACCACTTATGTAAACAAATGGACGGACATACATTTCTTTGCATGTCATGTTCTGTGACATCATGTGGTAATGATGGAGGAGGGAGACAGTCAGATTTAATTATTACTCCATATGCCAAATTTGACTGCATAGTACAGTACATGGAAGCCACTGGTATAGGTCATTAAATAATAGCTTGCTAAATTAGAGGCTTTACTATAGTTGATGTTATACCTTTATATGGGCATTGTCATTTCATGCTTGAGGTTGGTGTTAATGCCAAACATAGGACTGATTCTAGTAGCTGGTTGCACCTGTATGTATTCAGTTCTTGGTAAAATCATAAGTCCAGGTTCATCAAGAAGCTTGACTAAGGCATTGCCTATCAGTTTACTACTCTCTGCCACTTGTTGGATTCACAGAGCATGACGGAAGATGCCCCATGGTTGAGGGTCACAAATTTATGGACTTCTAGTTTGTATGATGAACAGAGATCTATAGGGACATATAACCCAGCACGTGAGTACATAGATGAAGCCCGTAATGCGCACTGTACAGAAGGGTTAGCAATTTAAGCGTGAATCCATACGTATGCAGTGTGTTGTGGCATATGTTGGGAGTCCATATTTTTTTATTTATTTGTTTATTTTTTTTTTTCTTTTGTTTTGTTAGAGAAATGGTTTGGATGGATGAAACTGCTTGGTATTTTCTTGGAAAGAGGGCGAGGGAAAGGGCAAACATGAATAATTATTCTTTTAGTGAATTTTTTGAAGTAGACTGACAGTTTTGTAACATATCAAGTGCATGTCTTGTTTTATTTTTTTATCATACATAATTGTTGTTTTTTCCTCTTGTTTTGCAGAATCCATGGCGGCCATTAGGAAAAAGCTAGTAATTGTAGGTGATGGTGCCTGTGGTAAAACATGTCTCCTCATAGTATTCTCCAAAGACCAATTCCCTGAGGTCTACGTGCCCACAGTATTTGAGAATTATGTAGCAGATATTGAAGTTGATGGAAAACAGGTAAGTTTGATATTCTTCAGACATTCAGTAAAGTAATGTTGGCAGTCTTGCAATTTGTATTAGTACAGAATTGTTTTTAACCCTGTTGAGCATGTGGCAAGGTTTATGCATTTCAGTTTCTAGGATCACAGTTTAGATTTCATTTTGGTTTTGTGCACTGTGCTCCCCTCTCCCAGAAAATGTTTTGTCAAAAGAGGAGGTGGGGAAGACATAGATATATATGTTATCTTATATATTGGTCCTCGTGATCTGAAAAAAAGGTCTTTTTAAATGTGAACAAGGAAGATTTATTTTTTCGGAAGAAAGAATTTTAGAATTATATAATTGAAGCATAATAATAGCTTTACAATGTCAGTCAGATTTGTGTGGGGTGACCACTAGTTTTTGAGGATTGCAATTAAAAATGTTGAGGAATATATAGATTATGTACT
>NC_051403.1:48137456-48177456 GCF_015228065.2 Penaeus monodon
TTTCTCTGTCTATCTTTTCATGACTGCATTACTGAACATTTTGCTGACTGTACTGTGACCAAGACCAAATGCCAGTTGTTTTATGGTTCATTTGGTAACTAGACTGTTGTATCTGCAAGTCACATGGAGTGCAGCATTTAGACCAGACAACTGCGCAATTCATCTAGCAAGAAAGCAAACCACCTTTTTGTCACATGTAGTTAGATTTTCTACTTGAATTTATTTTAAATTAAACAAACTGCTTTCTGTCCGAACATCTTCCAGTAAAATGTCAGTTATTGACCATTATTAGATAAAGTAAACCACTCTCCAAGTCATAGCAACTTCAGTGTTTCATATTCTAAGTGTGATTTTTTATATTGATTTGTATGTATGTACGTACAACCGCTTGATACAAGTTCTTTAGGAACTTGCAGCTTGAGAGTATGTACCAGCTCTGAGAGGAACTCTGCTTGGGGGAGTGTCTTCAAGCCACTGAGAATCCTTGTAAATTTTATCTTTATCTTTTATTTGACGACCCTGAATCAAGCATTTAAAAATTAAAATTTCATAGTTATAATGAAATGAAGGTTCCCTCCCTTTCCTATTATATTTTTATTTATTTATTTGTAATTTTTTCCCTCATTTTTATTTTATATTTTTACCAAGTGCAAGTACAGGTATGGTCTTTTTTTGTTTTTCTTTTCCCGACCCCTCTGAAGGTTGCTTGTTTCTCAATTGGGAGAATATATAAGAACTTGAATGGTCACCTTTCTCAGTGGCTTCCAGAAGCTCAACCGTATATTGCAAAGTGTTAGCTGAACTGCTTTTCATGTGTATTTGAGCTAAAGTATCTTTAAAAAAGGACTATGTAAGTTTTTTGTGGAATAGCTCGTACATTAAACGTACAGCGTTGCACATCATGTTCAGTTTACCCTTTTGTAATAAATATGTATCCTTTTATTAAATGTTTTTTGGAATCCTAAAAATTTTGAAGTATAGAAGAAATTATGAAATTCTTTGCAAGATTATTATGTGTGTTGGGTATATGTAGTGAAAACTAGTAACTAGTCTCTACTATTGTTTCCATTCTTTTGCAAAAGCCACTGCAATATTAAACATAAAAAAAATCATTAAACTTTATTGCAAAACTCAATTATTCCATAATTTGTATATGGAGGAGAGTAAATGCATCTTTTACTGTAAACCTGTGTGCTACAAGATATGTTGTTTTTGCTTTATCAATATCTGATTTAGCATGTATAACAATTTAGATGATTTCTGGTTATCTCAATGTAATTCTAAAGGCAGTTGGAGATGGATTATCATAAGTAATATGATCCAGTTACTATTATTCTTACCCTTACAACAATACCTGAACTAAAAGGTTATTCCACCTTTGTTATGCATGAAACCCCTTTTTCCAGAAAGAAGTGCTTATTTATAAAGCTACAGTTTAGGCTGTAAATTTAATCTACCAAGGATGTTCAATGCAACTTAAGGCCTTATTGTCCTTAGAGATGAATTCACTCATCTCTATAATAAGCATTCTTTAACTACACAGAATTGTATTAACCCATAACTGACGGGTAGCATTCATAGAGGCCGGGTGCTTATATCGTCGCCCTAGCATGCGCGACCACTCATGCCAAATACCAGCATCCCATGCCATTTCTTCGTAATACTACGAAGATATGTTGTATTTTCAGTTTTCATTATTTTTTACAGTCTCTACTTGCCAAACTTCCTGATAAATCGAGACTGAAGGGTATTTTTGTTGTTATATAGACTCCATAGTTGATCATTATTCGGTCTATAGTCCGAATAAAATAAGCAGTGTGCGGCATCATGGGAGTTGAAATTGTCGGTTTGTTGCATTATTTTTTTTTTTTTTTTTTTTTTTTTTTTTTTTTTTTTCTTTTGCATGGTAAAAATGAGAAAGTGTTAAAACCGACTTAATCACACTTTCACTGGAAAAAAAAAAATCTTTTGCTGTGATTGTAACAAAAAAAAAATCATGGCATGTCCATACATACTCTATGGCATGTGCGTACATGCCCCCAGCAGATGGTCCCGCCATGCCATGGCATGTGCGTACATGCCATCCGTCGGCAATGGGTTAATATATTCACCAGACAAATGGTCGCAGCAACTAATACTTTTAAATTTAAGTCGGCTCATACAAATATTCCAAAGTAAGGAAGTTTTTCCATGGTATATCTGAAACCTAATATTATAGAGCAATTAGTCTATGGGCTTTCTACCTGAATTGTCAGAGTAAATATAAATTGAACATTGTACCAAAAACTACAAGAATAATTCTGCAATTATGTGCAATAATTCATTCTTTCAAATTATTATGTAATTGCCTAGTAAGAACAAAATATGCCAAATTTCTTTACCTCTAACAATATTTGAAAGAAGAAGAAGAAAAAAAAAGCCATTTATACGTTGTCCAAAACCAATATTTCTCATGCTAGAGCAGATGAAAATGCCAGTAACACATTGGTTTAATCTGGATTATTTACCTAATTACCACCAACAAGGAACAAGCCAACAGTCACAGATGCAGAAGAATAAGCAACACGGCAAACTGTACATCTGGCTCTTTAGATATATGTCCGTTTGTACTATCAATAGTAATTATAAATTTTGGTAGCAACCACATGGTTTAATAGATTCATAGTTGCCTCATTACAAGTCATATTAGATATCTGTGATGCACAATTTGCCTCTAAATCAATATAATAAAATGGAGAGGGGGCGGCATGTCCAGTCACATTGCAAGACCCTAATGTGGATCTTTCCCACTTTGGTATTTCAATCCTCATTATTTCTATTGAATTCAAGCCTCAATTGCTTTTTTTCCCTGTCAAGTTAATTTTAAAATGTACTATGTTCAGCTATTTCACTTCAAAAACAAAATAGATAAAATTAATTAAGATTTTCCTCCCTCTACAAAATATATGAAAATAATTAATCAACATTCTTTTCCTATACACACTTGGTCTCCCTGAGCATTTTTCTTCAAGTTCTGACAGGGACATGAAAATAGAATTAAGGCATTTGTGTAGGTAGAAAAGAAAAAATAACTAAAAAAAAAAAAAAAAAAAATTATCCTTGGTTCTTTTTGTCAACCCATTGGCACTGGGGATGGTATGTAATGTATATACCATGCCAACCAAGTTTTGTCATTTATGTTAACATATATATGGCTCCACAATGCTAAAGTTACAAGTAGTCAATTACCATTCCTGCTTCTCATTTATTTACCCTTTTCCTTGATTTTTGGAAATTCTCTTATTTAATATTGCCATTAGTATTGTTAATAGCGCTAATAATTAGTATATCAATAATAGTAACTGACTATATTAATAACATTAGAAAAATATTTACTGTAAACTCAAGTGAAGGACAAGTCAGGTGATGCCATGTATGTCTACCAATTAACTACATTGTTTTGCACTTTTGAAAGCAAATACAAAGCAATATTAGTGGACATGTTCTTGGTGGCAGTGAAAGAGTAGTGGGGGAAAAAAAAAGTAAATCCCATACTAAATATGTTTACTAATTTCTTATGACTATAAATAAGGATGTTGCTCCAGTTGATTTGCCTCAACACTGCTCTCCACTTTCCCCCATCATTGCCCAAGCACATTATACAACTCCAACACTACCAACCCTACATGACTTCAACCCTAACACATCAATGTTGCACCACTTTGTCACTATTGGTGCCAAGTACATGCATTTTTTTTCTCTTTCTTTCTTTTTACAGAGGGAACTTTATTTTGATTTCTTGGGAAATATTATTTCTCTCATATTTATCATCAATTCATATTAACATTACAATAACGTCATTAAAAGTAATACTAATTAAGAAAATAATCTTATCCCAAAAAATGGGGTAAAGAGGTTATACCAGGTAGTTATTTTATTTACTGAAAATTTTCTGCAGTGTCAACTTCTAAGGTCCCCAATTGAGGAAGCGCTTTATGACATCAAAGATCAGTGCTTAGCCACAAAGGAGTCAGTAGACCTTGTGACCTTACCTGATTTTACTTCTTGAATTGGTGGGAAAAACATTTTTCTTACTAATGCTATCAATATCAATGGTATTATTTTTATTATTGACATTACAATTACTATTATGTTATTGACATTAGTAACAGCAATATAAGATAATGTAGAATTTTCGAAAATCAAGGAAAAGGTTAAACAGGCGAGACAGGCAGTACTCGTAATTGGCTCATTGTTGAATTTATGCAAGCCATCAATGTAGCCATCAATGTGTAAAAGCAATTAATAAAGTAAATACACAGTGGGCAACATGACATGCCCATTGGACTTGGGTTAATGATTAGGGTAAAGTTACATGTCACTTTGTCTAATGATATACAAATATGTTTATCAGTATAAACCCCTCGCACTGGGCCAGCGCGGTGGGGTAGGGCCCAAACTCCCCAAACATGAAACCAAGCAGAATGGAGACAGTTGGGGAAGGCCTACATCCAACAACGGACCCTCAATGGCTGACAAAACAAACATGTTGAACAGTACCAACCAGAGAATAGTATGGTAGTGAAAAGATAAAGATTGTTCAAAGGTGAAGGAGTTAAGGGAGTAGGGAGCAATAGGATAAAGTATTGTGGCAAAAATGAGTAACGATTAGGATAAGTGGAAGCAAGGGGCTGAAAAAAAGGGAAAAGAAAGGAGGAGAAGAAAAAAGCATGCAAAATTAGTTGATACATGGGCTTCCTCTTCTCCTAAACCCCCCCACGACAATAAGTAAATGATTGGGGGGAGGGGGTCGTGCCAAGAGGGTATAGTAATTAACTCCTTGGTGATTACTCCCATCTGTAGCCATCTGTGTATAATAAAATAAACAAAGATTAAATAAAATAGATCAACAAAACAAAACTACAGTGTACAACACATACATACACTCTTGGCAGGCATTATCACATGGCCTAAGTGGTACCCACAAATGGCATTACACATTGGGTCCACAGAAAGTCTGAAGTGCCTGGAGTCTTAGCCTCTTCCAGCATATCAAGACGTTTACTGTAAACTGGGTCAAATACATCAGTTACCAGTAAAAATTCCAACACCATACAAATAAGCTTCTTTGCATTCACCAGCTATGATCTCAAAATTTAATCACAGTGAAAGATTTTTTTCCTACAATCTTCATATTCTGTGAAGACAAAAAATTTTCAGCAGTGGAATTATAGTTCTTATACAGATATGAAAAGAGAGGATAAGAGCAAAACTTGCATAAAAAAAAATAAAACCCACTAATGAACAACAATAAAAATGAGGATGAAAATTAAAACTACTCCAAAATTTGCATATTTTTATTACTTTTTTTGAGTTGCTTGATACAAAAACTTTGTCAGCATTGTCTCCATTCCTGTTACCATAAGCACAGAGGCCACTTAGCGTGATTAGCTTAGAAATAAGATAATATACAAAAGCACACATACAATTAACTTTTTTGCATTTTGTCATTTTGAGCTTTTTTTTTTTTACATGTAGTTCCCTTTTAGGTAATCATGGTCAACATGATCAGGAAACTTATTTTCAAGTCGTTTTTTTTTTTTATATTTTTGTTACTCTGCAGCTTATTACGACTCCACAGGTGTTAGGAGATTAAGAGTTTCTAAACAGCGATGCAACTTTAATATCATTACACCTGCAGGGCAGAAAATTCTATTCACCTTAGAATTACACTTTTTTTTTTGTCTTTTTTTTTTTGTTTTTTTGTTTTTTGTATTTTTGTTACATGAGTAAACTTTGTTCCATTTCTTGGATTTATTTTAACATGAAGACAGTCTGCACCCACATATATATATAGTGTTTGGTTTTATTAAGAACAAAAATAATGATTAAAATGGTACATGAAGGAAAATCGTAATATTAAAAAATAACAAATTATAAACCAAAAAAAATCTATCAGTCACATTGCTTCTTTCATTTATACTAGGAATACAAGTGACCAATAATGTAAACTTTCCCATGTCGTGTCTACATTAACAGTCAACAAAGACATCTCCGATTTATGTCTGTCAGTCACACCTAGCAATCCTCTTTCATTCATACTGGTGCCTATCATGACTATACAAAAGCTTTGGTGTAAGTTTTTTGTTTTTAATTATAATGTAAAATGCCACATGAAAAAAAAAAAAAAATTAATTATGATAATGAAAAATAATAAAATAAAGGAAACTGGAAACAAAACATTGATTCTAATAATAAAGTCAATCAAAACTGCCTTTTGTACAAAGTATGCCCAATATTCACATGAATCTGTTAACCAATATAGAGCAGCTCTGGGGCAGCATATTAAAAACCAGCATAACAAGGGATCGGACCTCTGTTTAAAACCAGCCATCTCATCCTAAAAATAAAAGCGAAAAATACTAACAATGAAGATAATACAAGTAAAGTTTCACTGGTTTCCATGGCCGAGAGACTTCTCCTCTGTTCGAAACATCACTATTAAAAAGAAACTTAAGACAAATTCTGATCCAAAGCTTTCTATATGGCCTGTAAAAGATGGTGCATCCTTGTACAATGATAGTAATTATAATTATGACAATAGTAAAATAAATAAATAAATAAAAATGAGAACCATAAGCATCATCATAATCATAATAATAATAATAATAATAATAATAATAATTGATCTGATATGCACATAGTAAGGCTACTCAGCATACGCAAAGTTTTCCGCCCTCAAGGAAGTCTCGAGCTCCTTTCATGGATCTTTTGAAGGCTCTCAACCCATCCTGCAAATATCCATGACTGCGAGGTCTTTGCCCGACAGAGATGAATGCTTACATAAGCTACCCCAGGAATATATAAAATTGAAACCCATCTTACAAATATTCACAGTTGCATGCATTAATGAATTAAGGATACCTATGTCTTTATTACATGCAATATCGCCCTTACCGAGTATGTTATCAGGTATATAAAACATTTTTAGTTGCAAATTCTATGAAGGTACATCAACACACTAAGTTATATATTAATAATCTGACATCAACAATGAGATGGTGAATCATGCATCATATGCTTAAGAAGTTGACATTTAACATATTCATAAATATCATTGTATACTTGTTGACATTCAACAAATTAAATAAATGGTTTTACATCTACAGTTCTCCTTAGACACAATTTGCTAAATCTAGTCCTGCGGAAATGAGTTAACCAAAATGTTAATCTTTAAAACTTCAAATACAGATTACAGCAACCGTATATACAGATTAGCCATCTTTGCAGAGTTATCATGATAATTTGCAAAAAGATAGCTGTTTAACACTATGACTTAGCTAAGTATAGCTATTGGATTTTACCTCTTAGTTTATAACTTGATACACCATTAAGCAGATATATGGATATCTTGTATGCAATAAGCACCATTTTATATGACAAAATGGGTCACATTGCTGTCAATTGTATTAAAAAATATACATGAGTTTGACATTTACTTTTACATTACTTATACATTTGCAGTCTCAATAGGTTTGAGTATCAGTGCAATGCACAGAGACTGATTACTGCTAGTGAAGAAAATAATAACATGATAAAACAATTACATTCAATCATTTATGGTGATACATTCATACGTCCTTTTCGTATTTATCTCACTTATTTTTTCTGGATACAGAGACGTAAATTGAGTATAAAATTTAGAAAGGGCCTCGTATATGAAAGAATCTAGAATACAAATTAGCCAAATTGTTAGCTTCACCTGATATACAAAACATTTCATTGTACATTAAATATTACATCTAAAGTTTACAGGTTATAACATTACGGTTAAAAAGTAACATCAGGAACATGACCGGTTAAACAGTGAGTCTTGACTCAATACTACATGACAATCTAAATAGTGAAGTATCATAAGCAAATTAAGTCAGCATGCAGTAAAAGTCTTGCATTCTACTTCAGTGTATTCATTATCCTACTTGCAGTGGATTAAGATAAATCAACAGTAAATGAGATGGAAAAAAAAACTGTCATTAGTGCGATCACTATCTTCTACTAGTATAACACAAGCAATTCTTCTGTCATATGGTTTACAGTAGTACAATACTCCAAAGTATGCACAGTGACGATTAACTTACTCACAACGCACAGGATACACAGATTATCCTGGTTGATCTATTGATCATAAAATCGTCAATCTCACAAGTGAATATTTTAACACTAAAACTACGGAGCAAACATGAAGTAGCTGTAAAGTCTTACTTCATTCATTATTGCTTTGTGACATTCATTTGAGATTTCTTGTTATTTAATTATAATGTTTATTTTTTCATGAGCCAGTAACATTAATTATTGATATGGTATAAGAAATCAAAATCAAAGTATCATACAAATGAAAACTCAGTTACTATCAATCTCTGTGCATTTCTGGTATACAGTGAATACACCTTAAAATTTCTAAAGCAGTGTATAACATACAATACATATCAAATACTATATATATATATATCTTGATTATATATTAATTATTATAATATATAGATATATAGTATATCAATAAAGAAATAGTACATCTAATTATCCTGATACTAAACATCATAAAATGTAATACCTAAAAATTTATAACTATACTCAATATTTGAATTTAGATAATTAATATACTAGATGACGATTGAATATACATATCTATACTGATCTCATATATATATATATATATATATATATATATATATATGTATATATATATATATATATATATACTATTATATATATATATATATATATTTATTACATATATAATATATATATATATATATATATATCATATATATATTAAATATATATTTAACAATATAAACATATTTTATACATACAATTATTGTATACATACATATTTATATATATAATACAATATTATGTATACACAATATACATACACATATATATTATAATATACAGAAATAATTACATTACACATATTAATTATACTAATATAATACATATATATATATAAAATGTATGTATACATCATATAATACATATGTATTATAGTATATGAAGATCAGTACATGTATGTACATGTATGTAATGTATGTGTGTGTGTTGTATTAGTGTAGTATGTATTATGTATGTATATGATGTTAGTATGTATGTATGTATGTGTGTGTGTATGTATGTATGTGTGTGTATATGTGTGTGTGTATGTATGTATGTGTTGATGTGTGTGTTTATGTATGTATTATGTATGTATTATGTATGTATATATGTATATTATGTATGTATATTATATATTATGTATTGTATATATATATTATATTATAGTATGTATGTAGTTGACATATATTATGATGTTATATTTATGTTTATATATATATTAATATATATATTATATGTACTATATATATATATATATTATATATATGACTATTATATATATACTATATTATATTATATATATATATAATTATATATATATATATATGTAATATCTATTATATATGTATATATGTATATATGTATATATGTATATATGTATATGTATATGTATATGTATATGTATGTATGTATGTATGTATGTATGTATAAACAATCATGTACATACACAAACACACATACACAGACACATGCATATATGCATATATTCAAGTACATATGCATACATACATATTATACACATTAACACAAGTATGCAAACAAACACACTCACATATACACCCATACAATTACATACATACAAGCATACATACATATGCCTATGTACACCTAGATGTACATATGTTCGCCTAACATTCTGCCTCACTTACACTAGCCTCAATGCATCATTTTGAGGCCACTCACTCACTCACCCGGGAGACAATCAGTAGTTCTAAGTCTTTGCAAAGTATGATGACCTACTCTATCATAAAGCCATACTAGACTACTAAAAGATGCTTGGTAAGCAACAAAAGCAATAATAAAAAATAAAACCAGAAAAAAGGAAAATAATAATAAAAAAAATATAAAAAATGATAAGAAATAAAGGGGACACCTCATCACCCTAAGCGGCCTCGTATAGGAAAACTTGTTGCGAACACATTCGTTACACTCACTCAAATAGTTTCTCGGCAATACTGGGTTACAATGTGGCTCTGCATGGCTGAATGGACCCACCCTTACAAACACCACCACAATCCGTCGGTGACACCCTTGATTTATCTTATCCTTTACAAAGGGAAGATGATGTTTTTGCTCATGTTAATGTTGGTCTTTCGTTTGTTTATTTGTTTTTGGGTGTGGATATATACTTCTGCAATACATACTCTTGAATTTGTGAATTGCCTCCTGCTTGACACATACCCTTCGTCTCAAATTGTCAATCACCTGCATTCTTTTCCCCTCAACTCATCAGCATCTTGGGAATTATTATTAAAACTTTAAAATTTTTCTTATTATCAATTATACTTTATTTTCCATATATCAGGAGTAATTTCAACTCAGGTGTTGATCTGACTCAATAGTTTTTTTTCCACTGGACGAATCTCAATGCCATTTAAACGTTCTCTCTCCATCCTCAGGAGCCGCGAATGGAATGCAATTGAATTGATCAAAAATAGTATCAACAGCATGTAGTACAATTTTAAAAACACGAATCTGACGTTTGTATCTTAGTGATAAAAAGGGTTCAACAACAGGCAAGTAAAACTGACAACTGACTCGAATTCCTTCAGGGAAGCAACATGCTAGGGGACAACCTGGCTCTGTGACTCGGATATTGTGCGCTGCAGCTTGAAACCTTTAGAGCCATCTGGGCCTTTGGGCTGTCGGAGGACAGTCATGCGTGGCTTGCTCGTGTCACAGTTCAGATTCTTCAGCCGGCTGATCAGGCGGTCAGGCCTCTGCGATGGGGCGGTCTTTGACCTGTAGACAAGGAAACTGTATAAAGTTTGACAGCTTATTATATGACAATATATATAGAATATAAAGATTTATGGTATTTTATCAAAATTCTTTACAGCGCCAACAAATCCTCTATTGCACTTACATAATTCGCGAGATGCTGCAAGCAGATGACTTGCCCGTCTTCTGGTTGGTGATGATGACAAACTCCACCTCATCCCCAGGACTGAGTATGGTTCCGTCTTTTACTTCCGACTGGTGGAAGAACAGCTTCTTCCCCTCCTCGGTCTCATGGTTCAGGAAACCATATTGTCCTGCAAAATATAAAGTACAAGAGTACATTAACACAGCCTACCCAACCACCTTCAAACAGGATATTGCAAAAAAGCCTTCTTTCTGCTTATAACAAAAATAAATGTCTAAGAAACTTTTGACATCTTGCCCTTACCCTTGACAGCATCAACAGTTGCAATGAGCTTCTTGCGAATGGCCCTGATGCTGACAGCTCTCCTCGACTCATCTAGCTGGAAGGTTACCTGGTCCCCAGGCTGAAGTAATTCACGCTTGTTGACAACACCTGTTATCCCAAACTCATACTGCTCTAAGCCTTCATCTGCAACAGGGGGTAGTTCAAGATCAACATTATTTTGTCATTCTTGAACTTTACTACCTTATGTAAAAATATCTAAACATACAATGTACAAAAATGTAAAGTGAGTGAATATGTGCTTGTTAGTGTCTGCATGTACATATTTGCATTTCTACAGATATCTGGTTTTGTCTACTATAAATAAAGTCAATTAAAACAATTAAATTACAATAAAAATATCAGGCCCATACCTTCATTGCCAACACACACAAGGCCCGAGTACTCTTCTTGGTCTGGGTTGATGGATCGCATTGATCGCAGAACAGTTCCTTCAAATATGTCACCCAGAATCTATAAAGAAATTTTGACAAAGTGAAGTCATCCACCACATAAAAAAGGCAAGATACTTCTTTTCAAATGATATTAACATATAGAGTATGAAACTTTTGGCCTCATTTGTTCAAGAACCCTACTTTAGGTTATCTCTGCAGTACAGTAATCTTTTTTTATCTTTACTCAAAGTCATGCTAAAAAAAAATCATGAAATGCCTTCACACATGAAAGAACTTCCACTCCACTCCACTTACCTTTGGCATTTGTAGAGTTCCCTTGGCAAGTGTTCGCACATTTTCTGCAGACACTTTGCCTCCGGGGCCAGTGCGGGATGACAGGGTATATTCCACTTCTTGCCCAAGCTCAAGGTTGTTAGCATCACCTTCAACATTGCTAGAAAGAAGATTAAGGTCATATAAAGGACTGGGAAATGCATGTTCATTTTCTTTCTGGAAAATTTACTATTCCAAAACTTTGATGTAAAAGCAATCAAACAGTACCTGTCACACACAACACTAGTGGTGCTGAAAGCATTATCTTATTAAAGCACAAGTACTACGTTGGACATAAGGGATATCCAACATATACTTGAAGTGTAACTTTAACTCCAAGTTCTCCTTTTCTCTTTATCTTAATTCATTTGTAAGTTTTCTTTTTCTTTCCATAGAACATATGCATCAAGTTATATTTTAGTTTAAAAATTCACTGGTAACTACCTGAAGTGGAAGAAGATCTCCTTGTCATGAGATATGGTCTCAATAAAGCCAAAGGTGTCCTTGAGTGCTGCTACGAAGCCCTGGTGTAGCGTGGCAGAGGGACGAGGGCCTGGGGTGTTGCCCTTGCCATTAATGTTAGTACTGCTGTTGCTGGTGATGTTCCCATTACTTGGTGTGCTGCAAGGTGTGGTAGTCATTGTTGAAATGAACATGTCTAATTCAATGAAATTACAAAATTTCAAATATAGGATCTCTTTGGACATTACTGCATACACCCACTTCATACTTGTATCATATACAAAATATACTTTGCCAGTCTTATATCTTAATTTTCTAATTAATGTCTAAGAACTATATGATCTACAACTATCAATCTTCATGAACTGCATTTAATTACAATTCAAAACATTGCATCCAATATCATTCACTCTTTATCTTCTTGTTTGAAGGAAAAATACAATAAAACAAGATGTATACACAACCAAGTGATGCTGGGAGTGCATTTACAGTATACATGCCTTTCAATTTCTTTTTTTAACATGGATCAATCCACGTCTGTTAGTAACCAAAGAATCAATTACCATTTCTTGAATTTTCAGCATTTCTCTCTTCTGTTACTACTATCGTTACTGTTATCAATGCTGTTAATATGGCAGGGATGAGATTATGATAATAGTTCTTAAAACAATAAGGAAAGGGGGAAACTAGCAAGGTCTGGTGGCCTATTAAATAACCTTTTAGACTTCAAGCTGTGCCATACATAATTTTTAGGAAATGAGGCTAAAATGTGGCCTTATTTTTGAGGAACAACCTTTTTTGTTACAGAACTAGCCAAACAAGTGAACAACTGTGTATGACATGGATAATTGCCACCTGGGCTTTGGGCCTGGTCTGTCATGAAGTTATTAGACATTAATTATAATGCAGGGATTAACTCCTTCATGACTAACCTTATGGAACCATCAATGTGTAAAAATATGTTAAATAAATAAATAAATAAATAAATATAAAAAAGACGAAGAAAAAATAAACAATATTATCCACAGATGAAAGTAAACCCTATTGCTCTCTCTCATATCTACCTTGGGGCATTGGTTTGGCTAGAGCGCAAAGACAGTCCGGTGGCGGCAGCAGAGGTGAGGTTATTGGCTGTTGGGCGAACTGATGCTTGGCCTCGCACCAGTCGAATCCCCATTGCCACAAGCTCCTTGGTTCGCTTTACCTGATATATGCTGAATTCCACCTGTTAACAGAGAGGTAAAAGATTGTTAGTATAACATTTTAAATGCACCGATAAATAATTACATTAAGAATTTTACTTGATTCTTTTCTCATTTCAGATTTCACGCCTCCCTGAGAAACATCATTTACAACAGTTGAAACTCCATACCTTATCTCCACTTTGCAAAGGTTTATCACAGTTATTAGCATAGTAGTTTATAGTCTGCTTCACTCCATCTAAAGTGTATGAGATGACTCCAGGTTCCTGCATTTTTTCAGTGGTTAACATCTGGCTATTCTTGTGGGGGCTCCTGGGGCTACCTGGAGCTTCCACTGTAACCTGAGGAAGAGAGAATCAGGTTACTATATTCTCTCTGTGATCTTTTACTTGTGTATACCTATAGCAAGTGATCTGATGCCCGAGTAGGAAAGAATATCTCAACTTAATTAAATCAGCAAGAGATACTTTGCTGGTAATAATTTCACACCTGACCCAATATAAACTTTTTCAGTCATACTTACTTGTCCTTGGAGTCCTTCTTTCACCAACACCTCAAACTTGACAGTGCCCTTCTTCAGACTCTGGATGCGAATGGCACTTTGGCGATTCGGTGACTGATTTGTTGTATCCTGAAGGAAAGTATGCCATTATCTTAGTTATTTTTCATCTCTGCGACTTCTATATTTACAATAATTCCTAAATTAAATTATATTTCCCACCACCTAATTTCACAACTAAAAAACAAGATCCAAAACCAATCACAGTCACACACCTGAGCTACAGTAAATTCCACTTCATCATTGATAGCGATCTCATGCTCTGGGTCTAAGAGTTCGTTGTAATGGAAAAACATACGAGCATCCCGATCAGCACACTTGATGAAGCCGAAGCCTTCTTTCAGAGCAACGATCACTCCCTGTTCACGCTTCTCACCAGATACCTTGAAGCTGCAGGAGAAAGATAGGTTTAATTTTACTTTTTTTCCTCCCTTCCTCTGTGTATAAAAAGTTATGAAGTTAATCTCTGTCTCCTATATGAACCAATTACAAACTTCATATTTCCCATTTTCTACCTTTCATCAAGCAGAGAGATATTTGTGGCCTTCTGCAGGTGGTCCCTCCTATCTGTTGCAATGTTGAACTGGACCCAGTCTCCATGGCGCAAGGTGAAGTCACCCTTCTGGTCACGCTCCCCAAATTTCACCTCCACCTACAAAATACAGGGTACATGAGTGAGGGAAAATAAAATCCAAAGAAATAAAGAATAAACAGACCAAAAAAAAAAAAAAAAAGCAAACATTCTGAGAAAAGTAGATGCCAGCATTTATTCCACAACTGAAAAAGGAACTAGTACCAACAAATGCTGAGTAACATACCTCTGAGCGGTCTTTGCCCCTATAACGGATGCGTCCATCCAGGGGGTCCTTCTGGTAGAGGCGGGAGTTCTTCTCAATGGGCTTGAGTACTTGACCTTTGATCATCTCCTGGTTGATGTCTTCAAACACAACAGTACCCGGGTTCAGCTTCACCATGTTGGCTGCCACTTCTTTGCCCTTTGGGGAGAAATTGTGATGTGAGTAAAAAATGCAGTTTCTGTGGTGTCTGTAATGAATCAGAAATTAAGTTGCCATTTTCAAAAAGTTATTCCTACTTTCTTTTAGATTTTCAATCATTAAACAGTGTAATTGAAATAAACTACTAGGATGTAGCATATCCCATCTTCTAAAACACCAGTTAAGCAAGGTCTCAATCTCGATCACACTTTCCACTTACATTACGTGTCTGAATGTAGAATTCAACATCATCCCCGAGTTTGAGGCCTCCAGTGATGCCCTTGGCCTCCGAAAAGTGGAAGAAGATCTCATCAACTACATCTGCTCTCTCGATGAACCCGTACGAGTCCTTGATGCCACTCACAACCCCTTGGTACTTCACAGGCTGAGCTGGATTCTCTAGGCGTACATGCCTCGCCGCTAAGTTGCCTGTCCTGCTTCAAGTTGCAATGGTTAATTCGGCTTGTAACTAATTCTCCTTAAAGATCTTCTGTTTATATATGTCATGTGTATGTAAGCTGAGTCAGGACAAACATTTTTCATGAATTATAACATTTATAATCAAATTTCAGCAGGAAGAGGAAGGTGAGCACCAAAGAAAATTAATGGCACTTTATGCAACAGTGTTAAGGAGTTTGTAGTTCATACAACTACTTGGCTCCTTCATAAATTATATTCCTACATACAGATTATAAAAGGACATATAGACCTTTATGAAACAAATCTCATTAATGCAAGAAGTTACAATGTACTTATGTTAGTAATGTCAAATTTTCCTCTATTCTTAAAACTTTTGAGGGACACAAGATTCAAGAGGCCATATGCTATAGCATCACACCTTTAGCACTTTGGTGCATTAACAGAAAGACCAGGATCTACAAGTAGTGAAAAAACAATACTGGGAATTGTTCATTCCCTTCAACTGGCAATGTGAATTTTTATTCCTGTACTCTAAAAAACATTTTATTCTTTATCAAGATTTCTTGATAATTTTCTCTTCAAACATTACCAGGATATAATATTGCATTATTAATACACTATGAGTCTAAATTGTTTCTGTATAGTAACATCAAACAACAAAGCCATTATATTAAAATGATAAAGAAAAAACAATACGATGTAGGATATGAAAGTAAAAAAAATTTTTAATACAAATTAAGACATGCTCATCCCTGAGGTATAAACTCACCTTTGATTGGTAGCGATCTGGAAACTGACTTTGTCGCCAGGCTTAAGAGTCACATAGCCCTCCACATCCTCCTTGCCATAGGGGAGGAAGAAGCACTCACCCCTATTCTCATAGGTGATTCGGCCCTGGTGCTCACCACCTGATTCACTGCGCAGTTCTGTTGTCACAATACCAATCACCCTCTCCTCGCTCAAAACCTGAAAACAATCAACCTTAGCTCAGAGGATGGTTAGGGAGAACAAGAGAGCATAATAGACAAGTGTGAACCAAGAAAAAAGATGGGTATAAATGGAGGAAATTATAAAATATATATTCTTAACTGTGTGTCTATATACATATATGCAAAAATAAATCAGGGGCTCCAAATGCACGCAAATACATGTGCATGAAAACACATACACAAACTTACCACTTCTGGGGATATCTTGGTAACTGCCGAAGCTATAGGTTTACCAGTGCGACGGTCAAAGGTCACTTCAAACTCAACTGGATCACCAATACGAAGGTGCTCAGTATTACCATCAAACTGTGAGAAGTGGAAAAAGAGTCTTGCCTGTCTCTCACAGCACTGTATGAAGCCATATGTTTGCTGTAAATAGAAACATGGGAAAGGCATTAAAATGGGGGGGGGGGGACATGAATATGAATAGACAAAACAATATAAATGGTTAATTAAAGTAGACTCATTTGGACTTAAAAACTTATAAAATAAAATAGCAATTAACTATCATAAACAAGTATTAAACTAATAAATCTGACAAGACAATAAAATAGAATTTTAATCCTCAGGAAAGATTCTCTTCAACACCCTTCAATACTCCTTTGATAGAGTTTCCTTTACAACCCCATTCAACTAAGAAGCAGAGACTAACCAGAAGCTTCTCAATAATTCCAGTTTCCCGCACGCTCTGGCTGTTGTTGCTGGAGAGGCCATTGGTGTGGGAGTAAGAATTTGTTGTCTCAGGGCCATTGGACTCGGAAGGGAAGCCATTGGCATTAAGGGTGAAGGTGCCAATCTTGAAGTCTGCCACTGGAGGGGTGTACTGGGAGTTGGAGTTGGAGCTGTAATAGTTGGACGAAGAGGTGGAGAGTTGCGGCGATCGCGGGGGACCCTGAGACGATGTCTGTGGCTGCTGCGAGTGCGGTTGCGAGTGGTGGCTGGTCTGGTGGTTGGACTGGGTGGGCTGCTGGTTGCTCTGGTTGTTCATGTGGGACGAGAACATGTTGTGGTGAGAGCTGGAGGAGCTGAAGGTGGGGGAGGGAGGGGGGATGCTACTGTGGGAGTTACGGGACTGATGGTGACCAGAGCCGGGAGACTCATAGAAGCCGTTGTATCGATTGTGGTGGTGCAGGGTTCCCCCATTGTAGTCCAGTACTGCTGGTTCTGAGATTGGCGGCTGGAATAAAGTCCACTGAGGATCCATGTTGGCTGGCGTTGGTACTACTTGATCGCTTGGGAGTTCTTAGTTTCGCTTAAAATTCTCTTCTTTTTTCACACTTGTTATATATAGGAACAATGTTTACAGAGTGTTAACACAAGAAACGTATGAGACACTTAGACCTTTGTCAACAAATATTAGTCTTATAATTTCAATAAAAATATAGAGCAAGAATAAATATTTGAGACTTTCCAGTTTCTTCAGAAGATAATTTTGTGTCTCAAAACAAATTTAAACATTCACTAGACAGGAAAAAAAGAAAAGAAAAGAAAAGAAAGAAAAAATAAAAAGGAAAAAATTCTAATTCGCCTGAAATCCAAAGGACACAAGGGCTAAACGATACATCTAATACACTGAGGCTTTGGTCAACAAAGATTCTACTTAACACAGATTCTTGCGACGAGACTGGATTACAGAATGCTCGGTTATTAAAAAGACGAGGGGAGGAGGGAAAAGGGGGGCGGCTTTTGGAAATGCACGTCTTTTTTTTGTTTTTGTTATTTTTGTTTTTATTTTTTGTTTGTTTTGTTTTTTATATTTGTTTGTTTGTGCCAGGATGTGTGAGAAGACTTTGACGAGGCTTGGCGGTGATAAAAACTGGCTTGTAGTGGGGTAAAATTGGTCCTCAGATGTCACTCAGTTTCTTGTGCCGTGCTTTGGTGTGCCGGTAACGACCTGCCAGCCTCTTTTTCACAATTGACGTAGGAGTTGCAGTAGTTTCTGTCTACCCTAGTGAACGCTAGGACTTGTAGGCTGTTGTGCTTGTTTGGACTGGCTTGAAAAGGTTGCTTGTAGAGTGCTACATCTATGCAGACTTGACTTGTTAATGGTAACTTGTGGTCTAATCTAATCAGGCTTGGCTGCTGTTTTGTGGATGGTATTCTTCAAGTCTTCAGGTGTTCAGACTTTACTGAAAATACAGAAAAGAAAAAAAAATTAATAGCAAAAACAATGACTACTAAGAACAATGGCTAATTATAATACTAAATATAACAAGAACAATTTTTACAAAAGGAACAGCAAATCAACTTGTTTGCAATATCAGAAATGAAACCTGTAACATCAAGAACAAGTCAGCTGAAGGGAAAATCTCAGGCAATCCAGTTGCTACATAAATTTTCACACTATACATGGTGCATTCATCCAACCCCTCTCTAAAAATCAAAAGTGAAGAAAATATCAACATGTCTAAAAGAAATACAAACCAGGAGAAATAGATTGGGCTAACAACCTACTTCTGAACCTATTATTCAAACCTATTGGCTTGTGTTAACCCTCCAAAAACAACCAATTTACAACTTCGGGATTCCCAAATAACAAAGAGGGACTCTTTTCAGACTAGCAACAGTTACCATATGAAGAAGGTAAAACAGTTCTTTTTTTCCAGAAACAATTGAAAACATGGATCACACCAGTAGTTTTTCCAGCTTCAGAGTATGGGTCTTTTGGCAAAATAGTAATCGTAATAATGGTGGTGTTAGTAGTGGCGGTGATGTCTAGTGGCAGTAATAATACTAGTATTAGTACAGCAACTGCTAGTACTACTACTACTATTAGTACAGCAACTGCTAGTACTACTACTACTATTAGTACAGCAACTGCTAGTACTACTACTACTATTATTACAGCAACTGCTAGTACTACTACTACTATTAGTACAGCAACTGCTAATACTACTACTACTATTAGTACAGCAACTACTAGTACTACTACTAGTAATGGTACAACTACTAGTACTACTACTAGTAATGGTACAACTACTAGTACTACTAGAATTAGTAATATTAGTACTAGTACTAGTAATAGTAGAACTAGTATATAATATTAGTAGTATTAGTACTAGTAATAGTAGTAATATCAGTACTAGTAATAATAGTGATATCAGTACCCTATAGTAGTGGTAGTAGTACTAGTACTATCACTTACTACTAGTACTAGTAATAAGTGATAAGAGCACTTAGTAGTTGTGGTAGTAGTACTAGCAGCATATCACTAGTAGTAGTAGTACTACTACCAGTAGTACTAGTACTAGTAATAGCACCAGTAGTAGTAGGAGCACTAGTACTAATAGGGATTATAATAAAAGTTGTAGAAGTAGTAGTAATAGTTGAAATACTAGGAGTTTTAGTAATGGTAGTAGTAATAGTGGTAACAGTAGTAATAATGGTGGTGGTAGTGGTAGTAGTAGTGGTAGTAGTAGTGATAATAATAATAATAATAATAATAATAGTAGTAGTAGTAGTAGTAGTAGTAGTAGTAGTAGTAGTAGTAGTAGTAGTAGTAGTAGTAGTAGTAGTAGTAGTAGTAGTAGTAGTAGTAGTAGTAGTAGAAGTGGGAAGTGGGAAGTGGGAAGTGGGAAGTGGGAAGTGGGAAGTGGAAGCAGAAGTAAAATTAGAACCAGAAGAAGAAGAAGAAGAAGAAGAAGAAGTAAAAATAACTGACAATGAATGAAAATAACAAGTGGAGGTATTGTCAAAAAGTTGTGTGTGTTCTCTCCTTTGTGGGCATTTCCTTGTATAAACACCGTACAAGTGGTGTATACATACAGCCAGAACAGTGAAGAGCGCAACGTTTCACAGATGATTTCAATTATAATAGGTATAATAACTATCTCTGCATCAATTTCTTCTTCTATTCATTTATCTATTTAACACTTTGTTTGTATATTTAATGTATTTATTTACGTGAACAAGAGCACATACAAACTTTAATTTCAAACTGTTAAATATATATGTAATAAATATATAACATATATATAATTATAATAAAATTAATATATTTTTCTTTCCCTTATGCATTTGACGGACTTTAATATAGGAAAAAAAAAATCTCTCCCTGCCTGCCAGACTTATTGAAAACCTCGCCCTTCCCTTCCCCCACACCCTTGGATGGCAGAGGATAGCTAAAAGCCTATAGCTCAAAAGATGTGCATTACTATTCTCTACAACCAGCAAAAAGAATCACTGCACTAACTCAAGTGGTTATTCATAATTGCATGAATAGTAACAGAGCTATCCTACATGAATCTGGAATATCAAACCTTCAGTATAATTACAAAGCCTTTCACTACTGGAGGACACACAAAATAAACCAAGAGACATTATCTATTGGCCAAAGACTAAACACTACAAAGGCTAAAAAAAAGTCTGGGTGTAAACATAAAACAATCTAACAAAACACTAACAATGGTCTGCAACAAAAAGATCATTTCTATAAACCTAACAACTCAGTACCAAGATATAACCATTTTGACTAAATGAGTTATAAAGGCAACACCTCAACTGAAGCTTTAACAATACTTCAAAGTCAGCTGCTAAATCAATTGGTTCAAGTTTACACAGTCATTTCTGGTTATTGCACAAGAGAACTTTGCTGATCTGACAATCTTTCATCCAATGTCCAATCATTATCAGGCCTTGTCAGTAAACATTACAGAGTATGATGATTTATATGGAAATGTTAAAAATATGGAAAGGGGGGGAATACTAGCCATAACCTAATAGTGGTTGAAATATCAATAAAAACATTACTAATATTTGCAGTGATATTGGTAGTCGTATCAACATAAATAATAGAATTTGTGACAGCTAAATGCCTAAAAGACACCTTATGTATCCAAAATTGGCCTCTGCCTCCTTGCCTGTTGGTGCTTTAGCAAAGGCTAGCACAACTTTGGAGCATGATAGAGCTAAGACATCAATCTAAGCTTTATCTAGCCAGTGTATATTTACTAGAGCTTTGATAGCTTTTGCCAAACAATGAAGAGGCCTAGACAATCTCTTGACACTCCGGCACCTTCATGCTTTTGACTGTAGGCCACAATTACAAATCATAGCAAATTTCTAGCATATTTAGAGAGAACACATCCTATGCAACTAGGAGAAAAAGATCACTCTTTGAATAATATTGTGGGCATGTTTAAACATTTTATGTAAGTTATAAATATAATATGTTTACTAGTAGTCCTGGCAACAGAACCATACAGCTTTCACAAAAATAGTAGAAACAATAATGCTGATATCAAAGATAAGACTAAAGGAATGGAAATATGAGATATTATTGTAACTAGCAGCAACACAGGTGAAACCTACAATACTCATTGTAATAAAAATCAGTACTGCAATAATTATAGAAATAGCAGGAGGAAATATAATGAAAATAGCAACAACAGAAAAAAAAAAGTAATTGCACTTATCACTAGTAACAGTTGTGGTTGCTGTCATGGAAATTATTTCCATTGCAATGGTCACAAACAGCAGAGGAGACAGAAACCTACAAACACATAACATACTGTCATGTAAATAATAATGATCTCCATCAAAACCAGATTTCAACAAAGACAAAGATGCAAACAAAGGTCTTGAAACAAGGGAAGCCAATGAAACAGAAGCAGATAAAACAAAGAAAATGCAACCCAAATTCTTTGCAAATTGCTTGTCACCAAGTATTTTGCTAATGAATCATGTTTGCATTCTTCGCACTAGTTTATCAACTATTAAAGAATGTGCATGAATCTGTGTTGAGTCTTCAAAGAGAGATCTAATCATTAAGAAAACAAAGGATCTGACTTTTTGTTTGTTTGTTTGTTTTAACTTATGTGGCAAACATTACAAAATGTTCAGAACAGGACTGCATGACAGTGGACAAAAACAAAACTTTAAAAAAATGAATAAATAAAAATAATAATCTGCAGAATCATACATCAATGCTGCTAAATCCATCCTCCTGTGGCCATTTAGTGATGCCAAGACCTCTGCACTTTAAAATAAAGTCCGATGAAACTCCAACACACTTTTTGGCAAGACAATGTGTCAGCCTCCCAGCCTATCTATCCTTACAATAGAATCCAGTTCAATCCTGCAACATGTAAGCAAGGGAATTCGTTTCTGTTTCTGGTGTGACGCATGGAGGACACAGCGTCTCTTTATGCAAAATGTTCACCGAGATCTGTCTGGCAAAACAAACACATACACAAATGATCAAATAAAAATGAATACCTTGTTTACAGTATCCTGCAATAGTGATACAGCAAGAGAAACACAAACAGGAAAATTCTAAATAAGGTAAGAGAAAAGAGAGACATTCTAACAAAACACTGGGCATCGATATATCTCGTCTTCCTCAAACTCCTGACTGATCGAGAACGAGAGCAGCTATTAGGGGGTGAGGAGCAGGCTTATTACAAAGGGAAAAATAATCTGCTGAATCTTTCTGAACTAAAAGCATGGTTTGCGGTATATTTAAGCTTTCCAAAGCTGGCTATAATGCCCAATTTAAGAGGATTTCAAAGAACTTAATAAAATCTAATAGTGAGTGAGAAAAGTCTATGTATAGATAAACCAACTGAACTAAACAACAAAAATTAAGAAAATCCAAGTAGTGCCTTCAACTTTGAAAAATAATAACAATAACAATAACAATAACAATAACAATAATAATAAATAAATAAACAAATAAATAAAACAGAACAAAAACTCTCAAAAACTCGACACTTTTCTTACATTCGGTTTTGACTTCCTATGCATACATAACTGTCACATATCAAAAGCTTGCAGAATAAAAAAAAAAAAATAAGGTAGCAAAACAGAGCAGCACGTCCTATATTATCCCTCGAAATACTACAATTACGGCAAACCTTTACCATGACTTCCAAAACAACCCTGGCAATTGCCGTGGCCTTCGTGCCTCCTGCTTTCCGACAAAAATAAAATTTTAAGCGCACGGGCGAAACGGGACACAGAATGGCCGTGCATTTGACATCGGGAAGTAACAGAGAGGCAACAAACGAGGGCATCGACTGTGTGGTTGGCTGGCCATCGCCGCGAGGGAGGCGGATGGGCCGCGGCACTTGCCCCAGTCGCCACCACGGCCTCCGTCAAAGTTCCCCCGACGTTATCGGCCCATAAACTATACATCAACATAGAATTCCCTGACGTTATTATCCCGCGAACTCGGCCTCTGTCGCCCTCAGAAGCCGCGTCTCCTCAGAAGCCAGAAGTCAGCCGAAGCAAAAGAAAAGAAAAAAGAAAAAAAGAGAAAAATCCCCCTAGCGAAAGGAGGCCCAGAACCTCCAAGGCCAAACAAACAAGGAAATAAAACAACAGACATCCTGCTTCTCCCCCCTCCCCCCCTTTGGCTCCCCCCCCACCCCCACCCCAGGGGGAAGGAAACCATCCCCCCTCCTTTCCCCCCCTCCCCCCCCTTCTCGCATGCAGGACCGAGGGGGAGAGAGCCTGGCGGCGCCCAAGGCCCCGTTTCCCGAAAGACACGAGGCCAAATATCCCAGACAAGGTCACACTAAGCGAACTTTTTTTTTTTCTCTCTCTCTTCGGTCTCTCTCTCTCTCTCCCCCTTTCCTTCCTCGTCCCTGGCGTTTCTCCGCCCTCCCTGCCCCCCCCACCCCCCCGCGGGCCGGCCGGGGAGGAAAAGCCTCGCCTCGCCCACGCCCGCGCCTGGAAATGTCATCAGAGCGGGGAAAAAAAGAGAAAAATATCCACCACGTTCGCACAGCAAGCTCGGTCGCCCTCGCATCGCACTCGCCCTCCCTTCCAGCCCTGGCGCTCGCTTTTCTTCACCTGCGCCGGGATTTCCGCGGGCGGCTGGCATCTCGGGGCATGCGAGGGAGGGTCGGGAGCCCGCGCGGAGAGCAAATGGCGCGGAGGGGAGCCAGCGGGCGGGCGAAATGGCCGAAAAACTTACCACAGCACAGCACGGCACTGATGACATGCCGCCATCTTTAGGACTACACTCTCGTCATGTGCCACATCACGTAGTCTCCGGGTGTCGGGTCGCCTAGTCCGGGCAGTGCGCGTGCCTTTCTGTGATTGGAATGGTCTTCCTATGCTTTATTCATTGTTTTGGGGCTTATTGGGTTTGGTTTGGTATGTTTTGGGGTCTTTGAGTAAGTGGTGTCGGAGGGTTATGTGGCACAGCAGCGTTAGTTCGGTTCACCGCCGCAAGATGGCGCTGTGTGGCAAGGCTGCTTTAAAGCGCGCGGAATTTGAATCGGAATTGACAAAGCAGATGTTTATATGGGATCATTTCACATGTGGGGATTGTTTCCTGGCCACAAACCTCGCATTTTTCGATTAAATCTTAGTTTTCTTACGTGGGGTATCATCCTTATTTTTCGGGATATTCCAGAAATGTTGGCTAAATACGGATTTGCTGACTTATGCAACTTTAATATTTTTTGCAGTTTGTGTAACCTTTTTTCTGACAACTAATACGTAACTTGGTTAATTTGACCTTTCTCACTCTTCAGAATTAGGTAAAGGTTGCTTATTGTTTTTCATATTAATTTTATATCTGACACACTGTATATTTAACATCCATAATTTTTTTTCTTTCCCTTTATGATGGCAAATATTAAACATATTTAAATATCATACAACTCAATACAAAATATCCATCATGCACAAGAAATCCGATTTAGAATATTTATCACGAAAACTACATACTTATTTTAAACAATACGCATATTAAAATCACCATCACATTTTGATAGAAAAACACACAATTCTTATTTTTAATTAAATATCGTTCAAGCGATTTTACCAAAATTATTACTCTTTAGGGGATTGGGCACAAAGGAGCATTGAATTCACCAGATGCAAATATAAATACGTTTCTTAATTAAACAGGATTCTATCTTAAGAAGGATTCTGTATCTGTTAACCAACCTGTTTATTTGTCTATTTACCTCAATTCATATTCGTATTTCCATATTTCCTTCTAGCTATGTTCGCGTGCGGTGTGTGTGTGTGTGTGTGTGTGTGTGTGTGTGTGTGTGTGTGTGTGTGTGTGTGTGTGTGTGTGTGTGTGTGTGTGTGTGTGTGTGTGTGTGTGTGTGTGTGTGTGTGTGCGTGTGCGTGTGCGTGTGCGTGTGCGTGTGCGTGTGTGTGTCTGTGTGTGTGTATTTGACGAGTATAACGTAAAATAACTTTTGATTCCAAAGAGACTCTTTGCTTTCAGAAGTTGGTAGCAATGCAAGACTACAAAATAGTTACGTATTCTGTGATAACAAAAATAACAAAACTGAAGACAAAATTGTTACTACAGCCGCCGCTACAAATTATAACAATGAAAACAACAAAACAACAATAATAACAATAATAACAATGATAATAATGACAATGACGATGATGATGATGATGATGATGATGATGATGATGATGATGATGATATATAGATATATAATAATATAATGATAATAAATGATATATATATATATATAATAATAATATATAATAATATAATAATAATAAAATAATAATAATAGTAATAATAAAAATAATAATAATATAATAATAACTATATATTAATTATATAATATATATAAAATATCATTATCATTATATACTATATTATATTGTATCTTTATCATAATTTCATTTAAATCAATACTTATTCATTATTATACTATCATTTATGCTATCATTATACCATTCACTTCATATTTATCATCATACTATACATTCTGTTGTTGTTCTTGGTGTTGTTGCTATACTACAATTATTGCTGTTATAATAATAATAATAATAATAATAATAATAATAATAATTATTATTATTATTATTATTATTATTATTATTATTATTTACATTATTATTATTATTAATACTATTATTAGTATCATCATCATATTCTATTATCATTATTATTATTTTCATTATCGTTGTTATCATTATCATTGTTATTACTATTATCATCATTGTCCAACACGACAGCCACCGGTTGCAATAACATAAACCAATAATAGCAATAGTAAAGTTGATAACGATAATGACAGATAAAAATAAGAATAAAAAAAAAATGAAAATAAGGATGAGAAGACATAAAAAATAAACAAAAAAACAATGGATTTGTTTCTTTTCTTCGGATAAATTCGCATTCCTTAGTTCTAAATGGCAATTATTATTATTACAATTTGCTGTAAATACTGTGGTTAATGATCACTACAATCGCTATTACGATCATTACAGTTTTCCCAGTAGTCGAAATAATTACCGAAATTACCATTATCGGTGGCATTTTTGTGAAAACGATCACTATTTTCTAGAATTTTTCATTACATGTCAAAGGTTTTAAAAAAGTCTTGAGATGAACTCATAGTCCTCAAGCAATTTCTTTTTACTTCAAGTCTCCGACATTTTCCTCGATCATTTGTGTTCCACATCTTATTTTTCGCTCTTTTATCTTATTACTTGTTAATTTATTCATTCTTAGTGGTTTCTATTATCATTACTATTAGTAATATATTTTTTCATTGATTGCATTATCATTATTATCATCACTATCATCACCATCATCATCACTAATTCCTGGTATGCTATGTATATGGCATTACCGCTGTTTAAAAAATTGCATGTACTGAATTTGCAAGTACTGAGAGCACGTACACTAATTATGGCTACAAACCAGTCGGAATTGAGTGGGGTTTGGGCAGGTTATCAAAAGACGGTATTCGAGTAGAATATGAGATCTTTTTGGGGGTGTAATAATCATCTTGCAGGAGAATTAGCTGTTATTTACATGATGAGACTGATATTCGGTGAGAGGAAAGTGAAGCAAAGTTGTTGGTTGATAATACCGATCTGGTTTTCCATCACCAAGCTCTCGCAAGGGCTAGGACGATACCTTCTTTCGAGGGAATTTGTACTTAGCAATAGGAGACCATTTCTGTGAGCAGATGCCCTTGCTATCCTCGGACTGTGGGCAGGAACTCGCTTGAAGACCCTCCAGATCCTCAGGTCTACACTATACCACTGCCTCACAGCGTCCCTAGGCGGTTAATAATACCAATACAGTTCCGTCTAAAGAGAAACTGCGTTTCATAATATCCAGATAGAATGTTCCACCTTTGCCCTGCATTTCAGCAGACTTTACCGTATCTCTTTGCCTCTCTATATTCAGAATGAAAACGGAGACGAAAGGCACAAACCGGCTCAGAGGACTACCCTGGGCAATCCAGCTGTCAAGGCAACACATGCACAAGGAGTGTCGGTTCTCTAAATGCTAGTTGCGCGCTACTCTAAACGAGCAGCGTACGGAGATGATCTGACAGGGATAAGAAAAAAATCAAAGATATCAAAATAAGGCAGGACCTACTGATACGTTATAGTTCTCATTCTGTCTAGTTTCCAGAAGAAAAGAAAAAGAAATCCTTGTAAACCCAGGGCACCAGAGCTATTCCTTATGAACATTTGCAAGCGATGAAAAGGTAATAACAACCAGTGGTCAGTGGCAAAAGGAGTATTACAGATTCCCTAAAATTCAAACACAAACTGAATGCCACCGCAGAAGAGCAAAGACCCTATCCGACAGTCATCTTTGACACCTAAAACGCTGCACCAAATTGCAACATAGGAAGCTGACATGAGTAAACAGACAATAAAATAAAAAAGGTTTTAGGTATGACAAGAGGAACAGCGAAATGCAGCCATAACTTGTGTATCTCAGAATTTACGATATGCGGTAGAAACTAAACATGAAACAGGGGCATTAGACTGTAACTAACACATAGCTATTCCTATAGTATGGCTGAAGATTCACCCAGCCAACGACTCAACCATTCAAGTTAGTCACCAACTGAAATGCGAGAAGGGAGGCCGTATTTGTATTTATAATGACAAAGTACGATATCTAAAAGTCAAAGTTGCAAGATATTTGTCAAGACGTTAAAACAAAACCATTAGAAGAAAAAAGAAGGCAAATGGCCAAGTTATCAAGAGTCGACCTTATTGGCTTTGATTCCAAATAAAGAATTCTGGAGGACAGAGGACTTCCATGTGGCTCCATGTTATCGGGGATTTATACTAGCAATTCATAAGCAAATTGAAGACGAAAAAAAACTAGGGCGTATTCCAGAAAAGAATGCGGCACTTTCAATGCCATTAGTCTTCACATTATCAGGAGGAATAGACCCTCAAGACATATCTCTCTCCTCGAGGCTCACAAAAGTCATATCAGAGAAAGAAATCAAAGGCTTATTCAACTGCTTATATATGGTGTCGCCTCTCGTTATCGCATCTTCGATCTACTCCTCTATAACTGAAAGGAACCTCGATAATTAAACCGTAAAACTTCTCTGTGGTATGGACTATGATCTAGTGGAATGAGGACGCAGACCCATAAGTGAACAGGAGACAGAGGATAATATAGTATGTATTTTATAGGCTACGTAAGGAATGGAGGTAAGGATATGGTTTTGAATGGAGGATTGAATGCCACGTTGATTGTCATGTCAAAGTTGTAGTTGTAGAAGAAGTCGGTGTCGTAGTAACAGTAGTTGAATTATATTAGTAGTATAGTAGTAGTTGTAAGAGTATCATCAGATGTAATGACGGAGTATTTCGAAAGCGACATTACACCTTTCAATAAGTCTTAATGATCCCAAGTGTTAAAAAGCAGTTGTTGTAGCTGTATTGGAAACATATCGAACTAAAATTATATTTTTCTAAAAATCATCAATCAACATTTTTTATTTTTCTGTATAGCAGTTTATTTTGACCCCTTTCTACTTTATTTCCCAACATATCAAAGCATATGGGGGGAAGGAAGTCACATGTCAAAAGGGTAGTGTTGAGTAGCATACGGTTTTCGCATCAATGTTTCCCGTATAGCAACTACCCTTACAAGAATTCGGTTCATTTCTCACTGGGTCGAACATATGCTAAAAATAAAGGCCATTCTCTGCATTTTGGCCAAAAAAAAGCTATCTACAATTATCCATTAAGAAGCGCCTTGATTTACATTGTATGAACCATACATGTAAGTACCACACATGTACAGTATATAGTGATTATTACACCCACACCCTTTGACAACAGGCACTGGAGTTCGTTTGAGAATTTCTGATAATTTAATTTTACTCAACAACCTGACGGACATTTATACAGGGAAGATTGATTAGTGGTTCTAAAAGTAAAAAGGCAGATGGAAGATATACAAAGAAGATATAATGGATACACGAGTTTCAATAGTAGAATAGTTTAGTGGGCCATAATCTCGTCATAGAAAATGTACACCTATTTTATTTCAGAAAATTATTATGCAAAGTTGTAACTATTCTATTTTGACAATGAATTGAGATAATAATAGTAATGATTATAGTGATAATAATAATAATAATAATAACTATGACAACATTGTAAGGATATCAGTAGTGGTGGTGGTGGTAGTAGAAGTAGTAATAATAACAATAATAATAACAATAATAATGATGATCGTAGTGTTAATGATAATGATGATTATAACTATAACATCAATAATGATAAAAGTAATAATGATAATGATAATGATCACGATATTAACGATAATAATAATATTGATGATAATAACGATAATAACAGTACTAACAATCATTATCATCATCATCATAAAAAAAATATGATAATATGAATAAGAAAATGATGGTAATAATGATATTGATGATAATAATAATGGTTATAGTAATGACAATAATGGTGATAATAAACATATCAATAATGATAATAATAATGATAATAACTAATAATATCATCATCATCACCATCATAATAATAAAGAAATAATGATAATAACAATAAGAAAATTATGATGGTAATAATAATGCTGATGAAAATAATAATGATGACGATGATAATAATGGTAATGATGGTAACAAAACTAACGATAATGGTAACGATAATAGTGATGGTAATAGACATTTAGAATGTTCTGATGGTTTGCCTAAATTACGCCTAAACAGTTCTTGTATAGCTTTAAAATGCCCCTAAAACAGTTCTCTTTTTTCTCTCTAAGAAAAAAATTGAAATGACACCCCTGGGGAATAGTAATGATAATTATGATAGTAACGATGACAGCAGTAATGGTAATGATAATGATAGTAATAATGATAATGATAATAGTAATAATGATAATGATAATAACATAATGTTAATAATATTAATGGTAATGGTAATAATAACAGTAATAATAATGATAATCATAATAATAATAATGACAATAATGATAATAACATTAATGATAATAACAACTATCATTATTATTATTATCATTATCATAATAACAATGAAAATAACAATACTAATTATACAATGATACACAATATGAATAGGACTATATATATATATATATATATATATATATATATATATATATATATATATATATATATATACATATATACATATATACAATAGTAAGTGAAGGAATAATTAGAAGAAGCAAAAAAATGTAGAAATGTGAATAATAAAATGAGAAAATGTAATTACAAGATAAGGAAATGTTCACAGTTAGATTTCAGTTCTCTATACTGTAATTTTTAGATGAAAGGAATATATCACTTCCAAGTGAAATCTATATTAAAAATGATGATGGTGGTGGTGATGATGAGGAGGATGAGGATGATGATGATGATGATGATGATGATGATGATGATGATGATGATGATGATGATGATGATGATGATGATGATGGTGGTGGTGGTGATGACAATGATGATGGCGATGATGATGGTGGTGGTGATGACAATGATGATGGCGATGATGATGATGGTGGTGATGACAATGATGATGGCGATGATGATGGTGGTGGTGGTGGTGGTGATGATGATGATGATGATGATGATGATGATGGTGATGATGATAACAACAATAATAATAATAATAATTATGATGATGGTGATGGTGATGATGATAACAACAATAATAATAATAACAATAATAATTATTATTATTATTATTATTATTATTATTATTATTATTATTATTATTATCATAATGTGATAATAACAATAACAAAACAAAAAATATTGATAATATTAATAACAGCAATAATGATAATAAGTTATAATAACAGTCAGACTACTATTACTATTACTACAAAATATAATAGCAATAACAAGGATAACAAAGTCTAATAGTGCACTTTGCTGACAAAACAATTCATTTGAATATCAAGAACTACACCGGTGTTCTAGGATTTATATTTTCTATAATATCAAGTATTGGTGTTATTTTACTGACATGATGTTGAATAAAAAGTGAAAATGTTACTTTAGTCAGAACTAAAATAATAATAATAATAATAATAATAATAAATAAGATAAGTGGGTGAGTGAAACAGCGTCATTACTCACGTGTGTCATCCTCTTTAAATGTGGAGAATTTGACTAGCTTTAAAAGTGATGATTTCCAGAACGCAGGCTAAGAGGGTGCTTATAACAACACCTAACTGCATGGCGGTGTCAAATCATCAATTTTACGAGCCGTATAGTCAGTATCAAGGAGCTTCAGTTGCCACACCCTCAAACATTGACGTATCCACATTACTGGAAGCACACCTAAATAAAGAAAGTTTATACAGATAACAAGATTGTCTATGGTTAACTCTGGAATATGTGAATCGACAGTAATGGTGAAAACGGGTACTTTGATACAGGTAAAAGGGTCGATTGCCATCTGACGTCAGTTCGAAGCACAACCGACCAAGGGCGAAGAACCCGTCCCTATTCGGACAACAAAAAATGTCCATAAAATCAACTCAGCGTCGTCAGAAAGCGAGAGAGAGAGAGAGAGAGGAAAGAGAGACGAAGCAGGAAGAGAGAGCAGAGAGAGAGAGAAGAAACGAAAGGAAGAAGAGAAAGAGAGAGAGAGACAGACAGAGAGGGAGAAAGAGAGAGAGAGAGACAGACAGACAGACAGACAGACAGACAGACAGACAGACAGACAGACAGGCAGGCAGGCAGAGAAAGAGACAGACAGACAGACATACAGAGAGAAAGAGAGAGAGAGAGAGAGAGAGAGAGAGAGAGAGAGGTAGCGAGAAAGAAAGAGAAACACCGAGAGAGAAAGAGAAACGAGAGAGAGAGAGAGAGAGAGAGACATCTAGAGAGAAAGAAAAACAACGAGAGAGAGAGGGGGGGGTAGCGAGAAAGAAAGAGAAACAACGAGAGAGAGAGAGGGAGATTCGGCAATATGTTGCTCTGTTTTACGTTATCGTGTGAACTCTGCTCCCAAAACATGTAATCATCATTATTATAATGATGATGGTATTAATGATATCATTATCAATAATGATAATGGTAAAGATAATGATAATGATTTCAGCAATAATTAAAATGATAATATTAGTAATACTAATACTAAACAATGATAACAATGGCAATAATAATGATAATAATATTTATAAAAACAATAATAATAACGTTAGTAGTAATAATAATGACAACAGTAATGGTGATGGTAATAGAAATAGTGGTCATAATAATGGTAATGACAAAAAAGATAAAAAATAATGATAATCACAATAACAATCATTATCATTATTTCACTATTACTGTCACTATTATTGTTGTTATTATCATTATTATTATCATGGTGATGGTGATGATGGCAATTATAAGAATGGTAATAATGATAATGATGATAATAATTATTATTATCAATATTATTATTATATTGAAAATAATAGTGACAATGATAATAATAATCATCATCATAATCATAATAATAATAACAAAAAGAACAACAACAATAATAATAAAGATGATCCAAATAATGATAATGGCAATAATAATCATGATATTATGATAATAATAATGATAATAGAAGTGACAATAACAATAATGATGATAATAATGATAATAATAATGATAAAAATAATAACATTAATAATGGTAATAATATAACTGATAATAATAATAATAATAGTAATAATAATAAAAACAATAATAATAATAATAATGATAGTAATAATAATTGTAATAAGGATAACGATAATAATAACAAGTGATAATGATAACTATAGTAATAATGATAATGTTAATGGTGATAATTATGATAATCATAATTACGATAATAATGATAGTGGTAATGATAAGGATAATAATGGTAATAATACATTAATGACAACAACAACAATGATAAAAAAAAAAATATATACTTATAATAATAAGGATAGTAAAGGTACTAGTCATCTACTAGTAATGAGAGTGAGAGAGAGAGAGAGAGAGAGAGAGAGAGAGAGAGAGAGAGAGAGAGAGAGAGAGAGGGAGAGAGAGGAAAGAGGAGGAGAGGAAGGAGGAGAGAGAGAGAGAGAGAGAGAGAGAGAGAGAGAGAGAGAGAGAGAGGGAGGGGAGGGGGAGGGAGAGAGAAGAGAGAGAGAGAGAGAGAGAGAGAGAGAGAGAGAGAGAGACCTACTCGGCGAATGTCATTTCAAGGTCAAGCACAAGAGTAAACAACAAAAACTCGTCTTAAACAGCCTAGCCATACCAGGTGATGATCTCACCCATGCGAGACCTGGAATTATACTGTGGTTTACAAAATATTCCGTGTTGTGACGTGGATAAAGGAAAAATATCTCTGGACGAAGGCAGTTATTTGTCTTTGTGAATTATTAAGGATCTGGAGTAGGCTTATTTTGGGGTTTACTGTGTCTAATTAGTAGTTAGAGGTTAGAGAGCGATAAAGCTGATTATTATTATTATGATAATGGTGCCAGTGGTGATAATAATGATTATGATAATAATAGCATTATTAGTGGTGATACAAACAGGAATATATATATATATATATATATATATATATATATATATATATATATACATATACATATATATATATACATGTATACATATAATAATAATAATAATAATAATAATAATAATAATAATAATAATAATAAAATGAGAATGCTGTTAATGGCAATAAAACGTAGAAATTAGTGGCAAATTAATATTAATGGTGATAGAAACAGTAACGATAACTGTTTCAAGAATTATGATGGCAACAGCGTATCGATAATAAGAACAAGGGATGATTATGATAACAACCTTAACAATAAGTAAACAGGGTATATAACAGTCCACCTACGCCATTACCCCCACCCCCTCCCAGCCCTCACCACCCAGTTTTTAACCTGTGGTTTTCATCCTAAAAGGCAACTTGGTCGTTAATGGAAAGATAAGTGATATTTTAACCCATGGCGCACAATGAGGCTCTCCTTTTGAATAGTTCTTGGTGTCTTCATGAGAGAAAAGAGTTTGCTTTTAAACCACAAAGAGAAGATAAAACCCTTGGAGATACGTGTTGATATCTCTACCAATAAATAAGGTTTGATAGTCGTTTGATGTGATTAAGTCTTTATGGCGCGGTATATGTGTATTTACACTTCATTATCTCTGGAAATGTGAAAGTTTCTAGGAAAACTGTCTTCATTTGCGATTTCCTTGCAACACGTTATGAATAGCCTTGGAGGTAATTATAGGAGATGATTTAAAGAGGCATTGTGCGTTTAGTGAGGGAAATACCCGTGTACGTTAAACGGGAAAACGGCAAGGTGCGTCACTGGCTTAGGAAATAACACGTACTTTTTTTCTTCCACTCTGTTATTTATTCAGACTAATTCTAAAGAGAAAGGGATGTGTGTGTGTGTGTGTGTGTGTGTGTGTGTGTGTGTGTGTGTGTGTGTGTGCGTGTGTGTGTGCGTGTGTGCGTGTGCGTGTGCACACACACACACAAACACACACAATCTATATATATGACCCCCCCCCAAAAAAAAAAAAAAAAAAAAAAAAAAATATATATATATATATATATATATATATATATATATATATATATATACACACCATATATGATAGTTTATATATGATAGTTTATATATATATATGACCCATTTTACGCATAGTTTATTACCATGTCCCTTGTCTATTGAGAGAGCAAACCTTCTTTTTTGTATCACCATTAACTTTAACTGCAAATTGACCATATGCCTTCTAAGGGAATGATAGCGCATATCTTATATCATATCACTTGTAAAGAACCGCATGCCATTATAATTTCGTCCATTTTTGGAGTAAAGAGATAACAGAAATAAATGAACGAAATAAATAAATGAAATTAATAAATAAAGATATTATAGAAATAGATAAATGACAGAACTAAACAAATAAACAATATAAATAAATATACAGGTAAACAATATAAATAAATATACAGATAAATAATATAAATAGTATACAGATAAATAATATAAATAAATAAATAGTAGAAATAGATAAATGAATAAAAGAAAAAATAATAGTTTCAGTAGAGAAAATATTTCGCATGAAAGGGAATCACCCAAAAAGGAAGATACTGAGTCGCATTGATAAACAAATAATTAAAAAAAAGGGTAAATAATACAACGATGTTTGCATGAATGAATTTTAAAGGCAGAAGGAAGAACAAAAAAAAAAAAAAAAATAATAATAATAATAATAAAAAACAATGGTACGAAGTGAAACTTAAAACGATTTTTTATTTCCTTTGGTCAGAAAAGGTATTTAATCGTTTGTAGGAAGATGGCCCGGGTGGGGGAGGGGGTAGGGGTTGGGGGATTAGTGACAGGGCAAATTAATGATAGGGGGGTGGGGGGTAGCGAGTACAAAAAACTACTATTCTACATGAAAGCAGATGGTCTGTGAATGTGGCATTTCATTATACAAATAAATATTCATATTGTATTTGCATAACGGATATGAAATAATTTGAAGTGAAATTCTATTAAATGATAGAGAGAGAGAGAGAGAGAGAGAGAGAGACAGAGACAGAGACAGAGACAGAGACAGAGAGAGAGAGAGAGAGACAGAGAGACAGAGAGAGAGAAGTGAGACTGATAGAGAAAGAAAGGACAGATAGAGAAAGAAAAAAGAAAGACATACTGACAGAGAAAGAAAGACAGAGAGAGAGAGAGAGAGATTTAATTTGATTTGATTTGATAACATTTATTTACAGAACTGTGTACATGCCCTGCAAAGAGCCAGGGTAAGATACCAAAGCATCTATCCAACTGGCTGAGCTTCTATTTGTGTAGAGGGCTATTAGTCAAACATTAGTGTTATATACATGCCTGGTGGGCTGTACTATTATCACTATATAAAAATATCATTTGGGTGGTAAAACAAACTTTTATATCATTAATCATGTCAAAGACAAGACCAGTGTCTATAATAAAGTTAATATACTCAACAAGTGCTAATCTGTGAACAGTACTCTTTGATCGATAGGATGCAGTTTTTATGCAACAGAGTAAGTAATGGATAACATTATACGACTTGAGCGCTTTGCAATATCCTTCGTAAAGCGAGAGTTGAGGGACATGAGATGGGAAGCAGTCACCATAACACCAAGATATTTATAGGTGTCAATTTGTCCACCTAACTTTGGAATATTAGGTAGTTTACGAGATATAATTAGTTTTGATTGGGTTGATTATTACTAAACCTCCGTAGAACGTAATCCCCCCTATCAAATCAGCAAAGGATGTGATGCTGCATAGCTTTCCTAACTCATCGTTGAGCTTGCAAAGAGAGTGCATAAGTATATTAAACAGTGAAGGGAACAATACTCCCCGAGTGCCTATTTCTAACTCACCAAAAGCACTGTAGCTTCAATATCAATAGAAGAGTCCTCACACCAGTTATTGAGGAGAGATGAGGCTACCCTATCTCGATGTGAGTGGGGTGTTATACTGCATAAATTGCATTTAACCTTGCTTATTTCCTTCCATACCTTACTCATGGGTGTCGTGGAGTCAATTGATTCTGCCCAGGCATAAAATCTTTCCTACCGTTTTCGAGTTATTATCTCATTGATTTTTTCTTACTAAAAACACAAGAGCCCTAGCCAAGTACGGGTTTTTCCCCAGGAGTCGTAATTGACTTACCGTAGATCGTATGAGCCTTCTATGAAGTTTTATCTCAGGGTCTTTGTTCAGTTGTTGTGCACGTCTACCTCTGGGGGATAAAGACCCGTGCTTGGCAGGGCTTTTAGGTTGTAGCTGAGTAATGATGTTGCCAACTTGTTGACAGAGAGTTTCATTAAAGTGATCCAGGCTGGTAGGAGTAAAGTCTTCATACCAGCAGGCAATTCTATCAATGAAGTCATTCTGATATTTAGCAGCAAGGTGGTACCGAAGGCGTGACTGGGGTGGGGCTCTTTTGTAAAAAGGGAAGAGTTATACTTAATGCCCAGTGATCACTAACTAAGAGTGGGATGACTTTTACAGTGCTTGGTAGTGTGTGCTGATTGTATACAGCTATATAGTCCAGTTTGCTGCTGAGTATTTTCTAAGGGGCATAATAGGTGTATGGAGTCCTAGTATTTTGGAGATAGTCATAATAAATCTTACTGTTTTTGCCAATGGTACTTCCCTCGGAGCCTAGGAGAGAATGGTGAGCATTAAAATCCCCACACAATAAGACAGTATCACTATGTATCATGCAGTCAGGAGGTTTAGGTACCACCTCACTATCATGTGGATTGTATACATTAATAATGGGGATAGATTTATCATCAAGAAATATTTTGATACTAAGATATTCAACACAGGTGTTGTCACGATTGTCATCAATCACTTTCGATGGAATTGAGTTCTTTATGTAAATGCCAAGCCCTCTCGTAGAGGGATTAGCAATATTTGGTCTGTCATAATATGTGTATACTGCAATTTTTGCATAACGAGCACTAGTTCTGACTTCCTGAAGGCAACACACATCAACATTTTCGGAATGAAGGTACTGGGAGAGAGTTGCTTTGCGTTTCTGAAAACCGTTTATGTTCCAGGTAATACATTTCAAGAGATTACTTTGAGACATTGTTTACTTGACCATTTCCAAGGCCCACTACAGGGTGATGCTGTTGTTGACCGAGGAGGAACGTAAACATCCTTTCCTGAAAGTGAGATTGTTGGGCCATTTGCTGTTGCATCATGAGCATCATCTGCTCCATCTGCCGAAGCAGCATCTGCAGCAGATCCTTAAATTCTCCGTTGGACTCTTGTTTGTCCTGCTGCAGTGAGGGCTGAGCTGTAACTGATGCTGAAGCTGGTGCAGCAGATGGTGCTAGGGTTGGTGTTGCAGCTGGTGTCGAAGCTGGTGCAGAAGCTGATGCAGCATGTGGTGTTGGGGTTGGTGCTGCAGCTGGTGCTGAAGCTGTTGCTGATACTTGAATTGACGGAGCTTTAACTCCTGTTGGTGCTGGTACTGTGGCCGGTGCCATGGCTTTGCCAGGGATTTGAAGACGGCACACCTAAAGGGTGCCATGCCCTCAACCATTTTGATACTTTTGGGGATTACCTCCCCCTCATATGTTATGATGACTCTCTGGGTCATCATTCCAATGACCTTCATGCGTCTCGCATGGATGATACGTTCAATGTATGCAGTCATTTCTCCTGTTTCGATTTCCCTTGGGACATCGAACACAGTGACGTTCGTACATTTTCCCTTCCCAAAAACCTTGACTTTTTCATGCACTTCACAACATGCACCGATAGTTGTTATTTGAGCAAGAATTTGTTCGTTCTTGCATCTGACATATACGTTATTTCTTCCAATTTTCAACTCGACTGACCTGATGTCTTCTTGTAAGGGTCCATTTTTAGGGCCTGAGAGACCCAGCGATACTTTTCCCCGTGTGTGCGAGGCTTTGCATCGTCCTTGAAGTGCGCGCACAAGTATCCGGGAGGAGTAACTTCTACGGAAGCAGATAGCTGCCTCTTTGCTTTCCTCTTCATCCTCACTGGGGCCCCACCAATATCCTCCTCACTGAGGACATCATATCTTCCCTCAGTTTCCTTGTTTTGGTGTGTCGTCAACGTCCTATCAGTGGTCGCGGTCCTTCCCCGACCGCGGAGGGGCCGACCTGAGTGCCTGTCCTTTGAAACAGTTACACACACGGGTCGCCTACGAGTGCCTCGCAACACATCTGGGAGTAGGAGTAGGAGTAAGGAATAGGCTGGATTTCACTTCCCTTTGTGTTAAAAGTACCTCCCTATAGCGAAGAAGGAGGAACCAAACAAGGAGAGAGAGGAGAGCCAAGACAAAAGTAATGCAACAGAAATTATAAATCTTAAGGCGAATAAGAATTAAAACGAAGTATACAAGGATTCTCCCATTACAGACAAAGACAGGAAATGACGTCATTTCTCCTAAACAAAAACAAAATGAGAACAACGTACACAAATTAATAAAACAACACAAAATCAGTCAGTAAATAGCAAACTAAATATGACAAAAGCATAACCAAACATAATCAAACCAAGGAAATTATTAAAAAATGCCAAACATATGTCCAAAA
>NC_051403.1:48184956-48192456 GCF_015228065.2 Penaeus monodon
TACCTGTTTCGCTGTTCTCCGCCCGGGAAATATTTCTCCGAAGTGATTATTATCAAAATCCTAACCTCGAAATTTTTGAATTTGGATATGAGTTTTGAGAATAAAATGTTATGAAGTGACTAAGGTGAATGTCTTGATATAATTAATGTAAGTTACGCTTGTTTCCATAATGTTTGGCGCTCATAATATAGGTTGATTCAAATGGCTATCTTAGAGGGTGAGGAGAAAAAAAATGTCTATTTCAACACCATATGAATATTGTGGTTTAAATTATAGGGCGCAGAGGAATTTTGCTTGATTTTGTTTTTTACAAAACAGGCAGTTAATTACAAGGTCGTTCATTATTTTGAAATAGATTATTATCGCTGTTAAATGCGTGTCATGTACGCAAAACGAGACGAAAAATAAATGCATTTCACAAGTTTGATTCTTGTATCAGGATAAAAGATGCTGCAAGACAGTGTGTTATGCAAATAACTGCAATAGGGCAATATGTTTATAATTCTATTATGCAAGTCTACAGTCCTTGGAGCTGGTGAAGACAGGTATTTGTGAAACTTGTTTTCCTAGTACACAGTTCACAGGGTACCGGAGTTTCCAGGACAGAAAGAAACGCTATTCGTATTACCAGTTTTGTATTGCATAAAAGATATGTGATTTATTTTTATGCAATCTTTGCTATGTTTACGAAAAAAAATATGATTTTCTAACAAGTAAACTTTTGTTACATTTATCATATTTTCCGCAACAGATCAAAATAACTACGAATACCGAGATATTACCTGTTGGTTTTCTAAACAATTAATGATGAGGCACTGATATGCTCCTGGCCCGTAATACAACAATACTGGTTCTGTTGATAAAGATGCAATTTTGTCATATTCTAGGGAAGGTGTTATGACAAAAGGGCAAATACAGTCCAGCTCATTTGTCATTATTCCGACAAAGAACGTAGTATTATGTTCAGGTTGGAGTGTGTTGCACCGTAAGATTTAGGTGCTGTGTTTGCTGTGTTATGCTAAGATGGCTTAGCTTTTATTAATATGATATGCGGAGAAATATTTTTTTTCAGAGAGTTCTCCGAGGGTAAATAGAAAACACAGATAGTTTTTATGTAATATATTTTATCTGATTTTTATGGCCGCTCTCCGTGAGTGACAAAATCGTTAATGTTTGTGGTAGAATATGAGCCAGAGAGCAGAGGTGGAAAAGGCCTTTACAGTTTCCTCTCTCTCACTATCTTCCTCTTTCACCGTCTTTATATATCTATTTATCTATCCATTTCTCTCTTAATTTGCTTTGCAATTTTCCTACAGAATCTCGATTTAAGATGATAAAAAAAAAAGATTCGGAGTTTTCAAGATTTCTTAATTTGCCCATGTCTCACAGGAGGGTAAAAAGATGTACACAACTGATTTTAAAAATGTAGACCTGCTTTATAAATAAGCAGAGAAAGAATATGAGAAAGAGAAAGATTTATATAAGAAGAGGAATCATAAAGAGAAAATGATAAATTCCTCCTCGTCGAAAGAAATGAACAAGACAGAAGATTTTGGTTGCAAGAAAGTAAACTTACCTGGCGTTTTTGTCCCTCCTCAGGCCGGCAAGCAGGCAAGCAGGCAGCCAGGATGGGGTGGCAGGTTGTGACCGCAGTTGCGATGGCACTCATGGTGTCATCCGTGACATCTCAGAACCGCGGAAGTAGTGAGTATTCCTTGAGTATTTCCTGAGTATTCTTTGAGTATTCTTTGAGTTTTCCTTGTGTATTCCTTGGTTGTTCCTTGGGTGGTTATTGTGCCTCGGCGGGTGGGAAGCATTTTGCGATGTGCGTTCTTGGTTATGCCCACGTACGCGTTTGTTTATCATCATCATCATCATCAAGGGGCTAACGCCGACGGGGCGCATGGCCGCATCCACCCTTCGCTTCCAGCCACGAGGATCCCTCGAGGCGAGTCTCCAGGCAGGCCCACGGCCCATCTCTAATTCCTCTAATTCCTCTAATGCCCAAGCCATGATCTCCTAGGTCGTCCCACAGGTCTCCTCCACCTAGGGTTGTCTCACAGAGAGACAACCTGGTGGGCAGGGTCGTCCACAGGAAGACGAGCTAGGTGGCCATATAGCCTGAGTTGGTGATCCCGGATTATGCAAGTAACAGGTCCCATGCCAGTCTCACGGTGTAACCGCGGTTGGACACGTGGTCCTGCCAACTGTACCCCATGATCCGGCGAAGGGACTTGTTACAAAAGGCATCAAGGCGAGACTCCAAGACATTGGATAGCGTCCAGGTTTCGCTTCCATAGAGCAAAATTAGCAGTATCAAGGCCTTGAAGTCACGCAGCTTGGTCCTTCTGCATAGGTACTGACATCTCTAAACCCTCTTGTTGATCGAGTTCATGGCCCCTTTCCAGACCAATCCGCTATGACTTCTTGGTCTGACAACCCGAATATGGACTGCGCTCCCAAAGTATGTGAAACTTTCTGAACTTCAACACCCTCCCGAAGCTGGATGACTAAGGGTTCCCTTAAGGCCCCCAAAGTCCTAAATTTTGGTCTTGGTCCAGGAGACCTCTGGGCCCTGGGGCTTCGCCTCTTTTGAAAAAAATGCTCAAGAGCCGCCACAAGTGACCCCAAGGACTCAGATGGATGGCAACTCGTCGGAAAGTCAAGGTTGGACCTTAAATATTGCCTTTTTTTGCCCCACACTGACTTTGGTAGTAGCCCCCCCATAAAAAGTCCATACAGGTTTGAAAAGGTTGGTGAAAAAGACCCAGCCTTTTGCCTCTCCCTAAAATTAACAGGGAAAAATTCGACATCCCCCCACCACACTTTACGCACTTTCATAATATAGGGCTTGCTATAGGCCAATAATCTGTGTGGGAATTCCCCTGAGCCTGGGATCTCCATGTGATTTCAATGCCAGAGTAAAACCCCTTTGGAGGCGATGTAGGCTGCAAGCAACCCCGCCCAAAACTCACGACGGCATTCCAAAATTACCAAGCGTACGGTAGGGTCTATCGTGGATTCCCAGGAGTCCCCGGCTTGAGCCTCAGTAGGGGGTTTGCGGATCCTTTTCAGAAGAATGTGGGGAAAACCTTTCCCGGTATGCTAAAGCAGTGTAATCCACGGTAGTTGCTACAGCCCAACGACCCCCTTTTCCCCCCTTTCGGAGAGAGAACCACCCCCCTTCAGCAGGTCGGGGGGAATGGTACCAGACTGCTAGATGGAGTCAACTGTATGCGGGCCCCCGAGCCATGGGTTCACCCCCACCCTTTTAACATCAGCTGGATACACTATGCCTGGCTTTTCTCACTCTTCAGCTGTAAATCCCCATCAAAACCCCTCTTTTAGGGTAGGGGGTTTTTCTCGCTGAGGGGTGGGGTCGGCACAGGCACTGAGACATTGCTTGCATAAAGTAACTTTTGGGAGGGTTACCTGGAAATGTTCAAAATATCAGCCCAACGTTCACAAACCCAACATAATCTGAGATGATCCGCATCCACTGATCGGACTGCAGTCATTGTGAGGAGGGTTTAGAATTCAGTTTTTCGGGGTTTGGGGGCAGGGCGAAGGTCATTTCCCAAGAAAGGCCCTTAAAACCTCCTCAGAAAGATTCCTGAGAATATTTCCTTTTCCCCTTTTCGCAGTGTCCGGCCCTACGCACCATGGAATGACCAAGACTTGATTCCCATTCAGCCGGCCTTGCGGCACGCTTCTGGCCTCTAATATCTCCAGGGAGATGGAATTCTGCCTTGCCCTCGAGCGTCGCCAATGGACTCCTGAGTGCTTTGGTGAAGAGCTCCCCCAGAGTAACTGGGGGCCGTCAGGTTGTTAAGTTCTGTGAAACCGGTCGGGGTGCCCTGGTAGCCACGGGTACACTCCCCCCCTTAGCTGTCCAAGTGAAACACCCTTTTGGGAAAGGCCATGGGGGACAGGGAGTTTTTTAAGTGGACCCGCAGGGTAGCCCAACCAGCCTGGGGTCGGTGCCACAAACTCGGCATCCCGGGAAAACCTGCAGCTCGGAGGATCCCAAAGCATGTAACAAGAATGTGAATGTCGATCTCCTTGGCCATGTACCCTACGTTACCCAAATCCAGCGTGCGGTTTGGAGTGCGGGACCAGGAGCCGGTCCTATTTTTGGGACCTAGCAAAGTCCCCGAAAGGAGGGATTCTCGCTGCTGGGAACAGTCCCGAGCCAGGGGGGGCCCCACAGACATCTCGTAGCCAGCCGGCACGCTGGATACCGAATTGAAGTCCCCAGAACAATGTGAATATCTCCCCGGGGGGCAACCGTCAGCCAGAGATGTGAGTTTGGCATAGAACGCCTCTTTCAATCAATTTTATATAAAATCGGTAGAGGGGATCCGGAAATTTACATGAAGCCAAAAGCATATTTCATCTCAATACCATAATCGCTCTCAACCAGTGTCACCTCAACTACCGAGGGCTGAATTGGGCCGGGAGATGGCTAGCCTACACCCTGGAGGGGGTGCCCCATAAACTGGGGGCCCGACCGTATGGTGTCCCCAACCCACATTGTTCTTGCCGCTCCCAGGCCCTTCTCACCTCTGAGGGGAAAAGGCCATTTCCCAACCCCAATTTCTAAAACCTCCCTTGATAGCGAGGAAACCGTTTCACCCCTTCTGCCGAAAGGGACCGGTTTTCCCAAACGCCTCCCCCCGGAAAGCACCCTAAGATTAAGCCTCGGGGGGGGTCAATCTGGGTGCACCCCCACCTCTGCCTCCCCCGGAATATATATATATCATATATATATGTATATGTATTATATATTTAATATATATATATTAATATTATATATATATAAAAATTTTAATATTTTTGTGGGGGTTGTGTGTGTGTTTTAAATGTTTGTGGTTTTGGGTAGGGTTGAGTCTAGGGTTTTATTTTTTACCAAATTATATTATATATATTTTTATATATATATATATAATATCTTATCTATTTTGTTATTTATTTTTTTTAATATATATATTTATATATTGGAAATTTATATTTGTATTTTTTATTTATTTTTTATTATCTTTTGTGTGTGTGTATGTGTTTTTTATGTTTTGGGGTGTGTGTGTGTGTGTGTTGTTTGGTGTGTGTGTGTGTTGTTGTTGTGGGGTTGGGTTTTTGGTTTGTGTGTGTGTGTGTGCGCGCGCGCGCGTGTGTGTATATTATATATATTTTAAAATTTATATATATATATATATATATATATTTTATTATATAATAGTAAAATTTTGGGGGGGAAAACCCACCCCAAAGTCAGTCCCGGGTCCCAAACCCGGGGAAAAATGAATGGTGACCGAAAAAAACACCGGGCGGAAGGAAAACGGAAAACCACCGCCCCAAAATTCCAAAAAAAATCAGGGAAAATCCATGTCCCCAACGTCCTTGTGGGACAGGCATTTGGGGAAAAAAAAAAAGAAAAAGAAAAAAAAAAAAATATATATTTTATAAAATAATATATATATATATATTAAAAATTAATATATTATATATAAAATTCCCCCCATTATATATTTATATACATATATATAATATTTTAAAATATATAATAATATATTTTATATAAAATTAAAAATTTCACACCCCTTATAAATATAATATATATATAATATTATATATTATATATAAATAAAATATATATATATTTTAAAATATATGTATAAATTTTAAATATAAAAACATAAAAACATATACATATTTTCCCAAACACACACAACCACACACACACACACCCCACCCCACAACACCACACACACACCACCCCACACACTTTATATATAAAATATAATATATTATATATATATATATATATATATAATATATTTTAAAAGTTTTGTGTGTGTGTGGGGTGTGTTTGGTGTGTGTGGTGTGTGTGTGTTTTTTTTTGCGTGTTTTTATTATAATTTATTATATTATATATTTTAATATATATTTTTATATATAATATATAATATATTTTAATTATATATTTTAATGTAATAATATTTTAATATAAATATATATATATTATATTATTATGTATATCTATATAAAATATATATATATATATTATTATTATATATATATATATAATAAATTTTTTATATATATGTATATAATATATATATATATATATATATAAAATTATAATGTAGGGGATTATATATATTATATAATATATATTATATATATATAAAATAATATATTAAATTATATTTTATATTGTGTTTTGTGTGTGTGTGGGGTGTTATTATATATATATTTTATATATATTATAATAAAATATATATATATCTATATAAAATTTTATATATTTTACACACACTACTAAAGGTGTATCTATCTTTCTATCTATCTATCTTTTAAAATATATATAATATATATTATAATATTATTAATTATATATATATATATATAAATATAAGTATATATTTTAATATAAAATTTTTTAATTTTAAAATAAAAAAATTTTTTATATATAGATATATATTATATATATATATAACAAAATATTTTAAAACATAATAATACATATATACATATAAAATATTTTATATTTCTATATATTATATTATCAAATATGTATACTTTTATGTTTTCCCTATATGTATAAAATATATATATATATATAATATATTATATATATATTATATATATATTTAAAAATCTATATATATATCTAAACCAGTGTTCTCTCTCTCCTATTCTCTCTCCCCCTCTCTCTCTCTTATATATATATATTTTTATATATATATATATATAAAAATATATTATCTATTTTTATATATATATTTTTTATATATATTTTTTTATATATATATTATAATTTTATTTATAATATATATTTCCCTAGGGAAATTTATTATACCAGTGATATATATTATATATTTATATATATTATATAAAATAAATTATATATTGTGTGTGGTGTTGTGTGTGGGGGGTGTGTTGTGTTTGTGTGTGTGTGGTGGGTGTGTGTTTGTGTGTGTGTTGCTTAAAATATTTAAGTGAGTGTGTGAGTTAATCAAAAAACCCCGGGGGGGGAAAGGGCCCCGGGTTTTCGCTTTTTCCGGGGGATGTTATCAAAACGCTGACAAAACCCGAAAGGGTTTTACGCTACGCCGGTTTCCCTTTAATATCTTTTTTTAAAAACTTTTTTTTGGGGTTTTTAAATTATTAAATTCCCCTTCCCTCTACTCTTTTCTGAGTTTTTTTTTTTCTCGGTATAAAGTTTTTTTTATATTGATTTATTTTTTTGGTTTAAAATTTTCATAAAATACTTTTGGGTTTTAAACGTGTATTTGAAATACACGCGCCAAACGCCCTCTCAAACCCTAGGGATTTTTTTGAATTCTTGGACACAAAATTTTTTCCAATCCTTTTTCCCCCAGGCTGCGGCGAATGAAGGACTGGCGGGGATTTGCGGGCCGATCAGGGAGTGTCCTGTGCTGAGTAGCCTTCTGCAGGATATCAAGCAAGGGACGGCGCCCCCGGGATCACTCGACAGAC
>NC_051403.1:48197456-48202456 GCF_015228065.2 Penaeus monodon
AGTTTTCTCCTTCCAACATGATGACGTCCAGTAATCAGCGAATTTCTCCCTCCAGTGCCATCTGCTCGTTTCTGAACAACGAGCCGCTCGTGTGTTGTCCCTCCCAGAGCCTGGCCGTTACTGCTGCGCCCACAAGGTCTCCGGTCGTGCAGGTATTTTTGAAAATGTCGTGTGTGTGTGTGTGTGTGTGTGTGTGTGTGTGTGTGTGTGTGTGTGTGTGTGTGTGTGTGTGTGTGTGTGTGTGTGTGTGTGTGTGTGTGTGTGTGTTTGTTCTTCTCAGCTTCTAATACACATATATCTAGGAATTATGCCGCGTAACGCCCCCCCCCCTCCCGCCCATCCCCAAATTCTTGACCCAGATGGCAGGGGAGGGAAGGTACCAAGGAAATTGCGGGGTAATATTTGAATAATATACACCGAATCGGTAATACTGCATAATACAGGGGACAGAAGAGAGTGCCGGAGAGACTTGGCGTCCGGCGTTTCTACACGTCGGTCGCGCGCTCTTCAATATATTCATATTTTACCCCGTAATTTCATAGTAGCTTCCATACCCTGTATGCTGTCAGAGATATGGAAATCGTCGCCATCATTTATGCGAAAGTATTGTGTAAAATTATCATCAGTACTATCGGCAATTTTCTTTTTTGTGTATTTAGCTTGTCTGTTCGATAGTTGCTGTCGTTCTCCTATTTCAAATGCTTGAGTATGTATCTCTGCATGTCAGCTCGCACATGCACAAACCTACAAGCACGCGCTTTGGGTTTGTATGTACACACGAGCTCCCCTGTAATTTAGTGGCATAAAATGACTCCCTCCCTCCCTCCCTCCCTCAGGCGACGCCCCCCAGCAGCGCCAACGTGCAGTGCGGGAACCGCGGAATCGCCGACAAGATCATCGACGGCGAAGACGCCCCTCTCGGCGCCTGGCCCTGGATGGTGGTTCTGCGCGGCTCAGGTCGGTTCTGGAGCCAAGTCTTTCTGCTGAGTATATATATATAGATAGATAGATAAATAGATAGATATAGATATAGATATATTATGATGTATTTCATCTGAAGTTTGAAATGTGTAGGACGAGCATAAGAGTGAAAATAAATCCGTAACTTGCTGTTCTTGTAAGTGTACCCCGAAGGCTAGTAAAATACACACGTGAATGTATTACTTGACACTGTTCCTCTCTGAATCTACAGTGAACGGACGTCGCTCGTGGTTCTGCGGCGGAGTGCTCGTGTCCGACCGCTACGTCCTCACCGCCGCTCACTGCTTCAAGGAGGGACTCGGTCTTGAGTTGTGAGTCACGGGAGTCAAGCCTGGTGGAATCAGTTGATATTAGCGACTGAATTGGCTACGATGCAGACATTGAATGTGGCAATAATTAAATTTTGCTCAACTTAGCTTATAGGTTTTGAAGAAATTTGACTCCATAACGAGGAGAGTCAAGAGATAAACCTACGTTATTTTCATTGGAATCTCTCACCCTCATTCAACTCCAGGGAAATAGCTAGGATCGGCGAGCACACACTCTCCTTCGACCCAGACTGCTCCAAAGGGCGCTGCGCTCCTTCGCCGCAGGATATCCCCGTGGAGAGGATCATCCGGCACCCGCAGTACGGCTCCCCGTGCACGGAATGCAACGACATCGCCCTCCTGCGGTTGAGTCGCCCGGCAGTATTGCATCCGCGTAAGTGTCTTTTGGTTCCTTTCAGATTTTTTGCCAATTTCTCTTTCTTTCAACTTCAGTTACTTTTTTCTCTTCTCTGTTCCTTTTTTTTTCTTTCTTTCTTTCTTTTAAAAGAGTAAGGGTGTGCGTGAAATGTCCAGACTACAGAATTTAGTGTTTTTGTTTCTTTACCCTATAAGTGTTTTGTTCCAGCTTAGGAAGTCAGAAAAGGTACATATTTTTGGATTCATCGCTCTTGCTATCATAGTTTTTTGGAAGTAATTTTTTTTTTAATACCTCAAAGGCAAAACTCCCGACCCCATTTCTCTGAGTATCTGAAAAGGTTTTCTATCGCCTATATTAATAATTTACCTTCATATACAATTTACCAGTTACTTTTTCATTTTTTTTTTTCGTAAATCGATCACATAGCCTGATAGCTTAGATTCGTGAAAACATTTATAACATTCAGAAATTTTAAATGCAGTATTATACAGTGACAGAAAAAAAATAAAAAATCTTTTGTTTGACAGAAAAGACAGAGGGGAAAAGTTTCATCTTTCTCAGTGCCAACTACTATACTCCTTAAGTCCCACAGTCGGGATCGTGTGCAACTTTATAACTTAACCAAAAGAAAATCTTAGTTTTCTTATATTGATCTCGACAGCTAGCAGAATCTTGTATGTACGTAATACTGTATTCCCTAGATTTGCTTAGTTATAATTTACTGCCCTTAAATAAAATTACAGATATTACATTAATGGATGGAGAAATGGCAGTGGCACTCAATGGTCTCTGAACCCTCATGGCACGTTTTATTCACTCCATCGTGTCCTACCCCATCAAAAATAATAATGGTAAAAAATAATAATGATAAAGGATAAATTAATAAATAAAAGGAAAAAGGCAGAAGATTTAAATATAAACCAAGACAGAAATTATCACTTAACGCCAATGGAGCTCAAAGCCATTATTGGAACCTGTTGAAACACCTATTCATTTTTTATCAAAGTATATTCCTATACCTTGATGCACTCCGGTCAGCCAATCAGAGCGCAATATTTATCAGATATATTTCACGTAGTCTCAGATAGGGATTTATATTTTCAAAATTAATTACAAAGCACATCGTTAATTCATAGATACAAATAATATAACTACGCACAAAAAGTTTCTGTGCCTTTTTAGCAATACATCAAATACATGTTCAGTCGATATGGGTAAAATTTCAAGTCAGTCATGACGGTCCCTGGAACGACATGGTAAGAATTTCTAATGTGTCCGAGTCATTTGACGTTGTATTGACTTCGGTGGGATAAATGTCTTTAAAATCATTCTGTACTTCTATGATATAACAGACTAAAAAAAAATCAGAGAAAAGGCTGTGTATGTTGATTTGTTGATATAGTTCGATCAATTACATAAATAAATACCCGTGATCAAGATATCAGATATCTGAATGATCAAGATATCGATTCGGACACGGAGATCATTCGCGTTGGATACTATAAGATGCAAAACCTTATGCAACTTCCACTTTTTATAGGAAGACCAATGTATGTAATAAGAATACAATTGTTTTGACTGAATCTGAGAAATGCATTTAGAAGTTTTTTATAGTCTTGTGAAACGAAAAGTGGTGAAGTTGCAGAGTAGTCAGGTACTTTGTCCATTTTAACTGAAGATTCCATAATGTTTTGCTTGTAATGAAAAATCATATCAGTATATTCAATTCTTTAGTGGTTTTCTAATGAGATTTTATGCGGAAGTAAGAAAAGTGACTACCTTTTTTTTTTTTAACTTTGCATGTCAGTATGGGTTTCGATGCTATCATGTTTTGTAGTGACCATGATACAACATGAGATAATGTATCAAAGTGTTAAGGGTTTCGGAATGCTACAAAAAAATGTCTACACACACACACACACACACACACACACACACACACACACACACACACACACACACACACACACACACACACACACACACACACACAAACAAACACAAACACACACACACACACACACACACACACACACACACACACACACACACACACACACACAGCACACACACACACACACAAAACAAACAACAAACACACACACACACACACACACACACACCCAAACAACACAAACACCACACACGAACACACAACACCTACACACACACACACACACACACACACACACACACACACACACACACACACACACATTCCTTTACATAGATGTTTTCACTACCATACATTAATCACCGTTTCTTTCTCCCCCCCCCCCAGGCTTCGTGACGCCCGTGTGTCTCCCGATCAACCCTGTCAATGACATGGGCTTCTCTGAGCAAGAGTTCCAGGGCAAAGCCGCCTGGGCCGCCGGCTGGGGATCCACGGCGAGGGGTGAGGACAGGGAAATGAGTGTGTAAATAAGGCGGGATTCAGAAATAAGGATGATAAGCAGGCAGTCATCAGGATAGTTACTGTGTTTTGTGTAATAATGCCGGTGGTTTGGGTGGTGAGGATGACCGTAATGATTATAACATTAATGCTGACAGCGATGAGTGACGAGGTTAATGATGGCATCACTAACCTTATTAGGTTAATGATGGCATCAGTGATGTTACACTGTATAACAACTATGTTGATAACAGTTATAACAACAAGGATTATAGAATAATAATGATAATAATGAAAAATAAGCAGAATCATGCATCTTACGAACTAACTCTCTCCTCATCTTCCTCGCAGATTTCACCGTCAGCCGCCGCCCTGACGTCCTCCAGCAGGTGCAGCTTCCCATTCAGGAGCTGAACTACTGCGGCAGACTCCGGAGGGGCTACCCCGACCCCCGCATGGCCCTCTGCGCCGGGGGGGAGGGGAGGGACACGTGCCGGGGAGACTCTGGTGAGGAGTGTGTGAGTGGGTGAGTGTGTGTGTGTGCAGGGGCGTCACTTCATGTTATGAGTTGGGGGGGTGACGGGTAAATTTGCCCTGAAAAAATAATTTTTTGCCCTGCAAATCACGAAAAAGAAAATGCTCATTAGCTCTTTATAAGTAGCCCGGAATGGACCATCAACCAGTTTTACATATCGTAGAAAATTATGAATTGTAAATACCAGAAAATTTGCCCTGCAGAACTAGATTTTGCCCTGCAAAAAGAGTTTTTTTAAAGAGTTGGGGGGGGGTGAACCACCCCCCAAACCCCCTTAGTGCGCCTGTTTGTGTTGTGTGTTGTGTGTTGTGTGTTGTGTTTTGTTTTGTGTTTGTGTTTGTGTTGTGTGTTTGTGTGTGTGTGTGTTGTGGTGTGTGTGTGTGTGTGTGTGTGGTGTGTGTGTGT
>NC_051403.1:48232456-48237909 GCF_015228065.2 Penaeus monodon
ATCTCCACCTATCCGTTATCCGCAGTTATCTTCCCCATTCCCGCGCACAGAACGGACCGGGCCTCGAGAGCGCGTGCGCGTGCGCGGCGTCCTGTCCATTTGCATGGCGTCACCGTAACACGTGAGAAAAAGAGATAGAAAAACACACGCCGTTCGCGCACCCACTAACGGGATTCTGTACGTGTCGTGGTGGACAGAGGAAACACGGATGATGACGAGGGAGTGGGGAGAAATACGGAAGATAAAGAGGGAGGTGGGAGTGAGCGAAGATGAAGAGGAGAGGTGGTTGTGGAGAGAGGGGGGGGGGGGGGAATGGTAGATGAGGAGAAACAGGAACATGGAAAAGGAGGTATGAAGATTGAAGGAAAAGATCGAAACGTGTGAACAACAGAAGACCTGGGAGAAAAAAAAAAAAAAAAAAAAGCGTGTATTTTCCTTCGCAAAAATCGAACTTGATACCCTTTAAGAAGGCAAGAGACACAGGCAAGCACACGGTCACTCGCCCAGTGCAAAAATATTCTCGTAAATTATAACTAAAGTACTCTGTGTTAATACAACTTAAACCCGCGCTTGAATATTATAATAAGAAAATAATTCACAGAGTTTCATTTTGTTTTAGCATATTCCATAAAAGGGATGGGTAGCGAGACAGAGTGAAAACAAAAGCAGTCTGAATGCAGAACAAGAGAGAGCAGGATGCATCTTACATTTTCTCTCGCGCCGGGGTCAATACACACCTTTTCTTCTTAAACACAGATATGGAACGCTAAACGGTAAAAATTATCTGTTTAGCAATTCTTCTTCATCTCGACAACGCCACTGGAGACGAGGAAGAGGCCAGAGACGTAAAAGAGAGAAACAATTACATCGAGACAATCGCATAAGAATGGGTCATATGGTAACCGTCATAAAGCGATGACCACCAGACGTCAACACCGCCACCACCGGTACGTCGCTTGCAATTGGCAACTCGATGCCAGTCTGCCTCCGTACGCAAGACAGTGCATACAGAATTTTTTTCCCCCTCCCCTTTTCGTTCTCATTTGTACTCCCCCCCCCCTCCTTTTTTTTCAAATTCCCTAAATGTAACCACTCAAGTTTATACTATGGACGGGAAAACTATGAATGGCCGGCGATAGCGTAGTGGTGTTAACATGATCTGGAAGTGCCTAGCCAGGGATAAGTGTCGATGGTTGTGTTAAAGTCTCCGTGTTAGCAAGACGGCGGCGTGCCATGGACTTTCACTCTGTACGGTAAGTTTTAATGCACGCCCCTTCAGCAGTATCTGTATTTATATTGGGGGAAGCGGGGAGGATAAAGATTATACGAATTCAATTGACGTGCGAGATGTGAGGTTCTGATAGGCAGTTTTTGAGGTGTGTGTTCCCCTCCCCCCAAAAAAAACTCTCTTATTGAAATAAGTAGAACGAGATTTGTAACACAGGAGGTCATTTAACAACGAGAAGAGGGAGCTAATTTTGGTAACTTAGGAGTATGCGGGTTGAGGATTTTAACATATTGAAGAGCCGGAATGAGCTCAACACTATGGAATTTATATCTCGAATTGTTAAATACGACGTGAGATTCTTTAGTATATGATTGTAATGGATAATAATAATAATAATTGTAATAATCTATTTTTGATCATATCAAAGTTGTTACACATTTCTAAACTATTAATATAGTTTAGAAATGTGTAACAACTTTGATATGATCAAAAATAGATTATTACAATTATTATTATTATTATCCATTACAATCATATACTAAAGAATCTCACGTCGTATTTAACAATTCGAGATATAAATTCCATAGTGTTGAGCTCATTCCGGCTCTTCAATATGTTAAAATCCTCAACCCGCATACTCCTAAGTTACCAAAATTAGCTCCCTCTTCTCGTTGTTAAATGACCTCCTGTGTTACAAATCTCGTTCTACTTATTTCAATAAGAGAGTTTTTTTTGGGGGGGGAGGGGGGAACACACACCTCAAAAACTGCCTATCAGAACCTCACATCTCGCACGTCAATTGAATTCGTATAATCTTTATCCTCCCCGCTTCCCCCAATATAAATACAGATACTGCTGAAGGGGCGTGCATTAAAACTTACCGTACAGAGTGAAAGTCCATGGCACGCCGCCGTCTTGCTAACACGGAGACTTTAACACAACCATCGACACTTATCCCTGGCTAGGCACTTCCAGATCATGTTAACACCACTACGCTATCGCCGGCCATTCATAGTTTTCCCGTCCATAGTATAAACTATGAGTGTTACCAATTTATGGACATTTGAAAAAAAGAGGGGGGGGGGAGTACAAATGATAAGACAAAGGGGAGGGGAAAAAAATTTCTTGTATGCACTGTCTTGCGGTACTGAGGCAGACTGGCATCCGAGTTGCCAATTGCAAGCGACGTACCGGTGGTGGCGGTGTTGACGTCTGGTGGTCATCGCTTTATGACGGTTACCATATGACCCATTCTTATGCGATTGTCTCGATGTAATTGTTTCTCTCTTTTACGTCTCTGGCCCTTCCTCGTCTCCAGTGGCGTTGTCCGAGATGAGGACAATTTGCTAAACAGATAATTTTTTACCGTTTAGTCGTTCCATATCTGGTGTTTTTAAGAAGAAAAGGTGTGTATTGACCCCGCGCGAGGAAAATGTAAGATGCATCTGCTCTCTCTTGTTCTGCATTCAGACTGCTTTGGTTTTCAATCTGTCTCGCTATCCATCTCTTTTTATGGAATATTGCAAAACCAATGAAACCTCTGTGAATTATTTTCTTATTCATAATGTTCCGAGCGCGGGTATAATTGTATTAACACAGAGTACTTTAGTTTAATTTACGAGAATATTTTTGCACTGGCGAGTGACCGTGGTGCTTGGCCCTGTGTCCTCTTGCCCTTTCTTAAAGGGTATAATTCGATTTTTGTTCGAGGAAAATACACGCTTTTTTTTCTTCTTTTTTTTCTCCCAGGTCTTCTGTTGTTCACACGTTTCGATCTTTTCCTTCAATCTTCATAGCTCTCCTTTTCCATGTTCCTGTTTCTCCTCATCTACCATTCCCCCCCCCCCCTCTCTCTCCACAACCACCTTTCCTCTTCATCTTCGCTCACTCCCACCTCCCTCTTTATCTTCCGTATTTCTTCCCACTCCCTCGTCATCATCCGTGTTTCCTCTGTCCACCACGACACGTACAGAATCCCGTTAGTGGGTGCGCGAACGGCGTGTGTTTTTCTATCTCTTTTTCTCACGTGTTACGGTGACGCCATGCAAATGGCAGGACGCCGCGCACGCGCACGCGCTCTCGAGGCCCGGTCCGTTCTGTGCGCGGGAATGGGGAAGATAACTGCGGATAACGGATAGGTGGAGATATCTGGATATCTGTATTTGTACATGCACATACACACACACCACACACACACAACACACACACACACACACACACACACACACACACACACACATAAACATATTAATAAATACATAGATAGATAGATAGGCATACGAGTATATACCTTTACATTTATATACATACCTATTATAAAAATTATATAATGCATCCAAAATTTATTGGGTTATTTACTTTGTTTATGAGGTTATATGTGTATATATCTAAATCAAAAACACAACACACACACAACACACACACCACACACACACCCCCCCACACACACACACCCCACACACACACCAACCACCCAAAAACCCAACACAAACACACCCCCCCGATATATATATATAATATATATAATATATATAATATATATTATTATATATATAATGTGTGTTGGGGTGTGTGTTTTGGTGGTGTGTGGGGTGTGTTTTTGTGTGGTTGTGTGTGGTGTGTTGTGTGGTGTGTTGTGTGTTGGAAATCACAAAATTCCTACATAAACATATTAAAATAATGTTATTAAATTTTACAAACAACCACACACACCACACACACCACACACACCCCCCACACACCCCCAAACACACACACACACACACACACACAAAAATCACACACCCCCACACACACACAGATATAAAAAATATATATAATAAATATAATATATATATTATATATATATATATATATATTTTTTTTTTTTTTTTTTGTTTGCTCCACAACAACAAAACATATATTTTTATATAAAATTATTTAAATATAATAATATAATAATATAATATAATATATATATATATAATATATAATAATATATAATATATATATAAATAAAATGTGTGTGTGTGTTTGTTTTTTTTTTTTTTTAATTTTTTTTTTTTATTTTTTTTTTGTGTGTGTTTTTGTGTGTTTATTCTATTAACTTGATATATAATAAAATATTTTATTATTTATTATTTACTTTTATTAAAAAAAAAAACAAAAACAAACAAAAAAAACAAAAAAAAAAAACAACACACTTTACATAATATAAATAATATAAATTATTATATATTTTTTATTTAAAAAAAATAAAAAACACACCCACACAAAAACCACACAACACCCCCAAACACAAAACCAACACACACACACACACACACACATAATAATATTATATAATATATTATATATAATTTTATATATATATATAATATAATATATACTTTTTTTGGGGGGGTTTTTTTGGGGGTTTTGTTTTTTTTTTTTTTTTTTTTTTTATTTATATAATAATAATAATATTAATCAAACACACCACACACCCACACACACACAACACACACACACACCACACCACCACACACACACACACACACACACACACACAAACAAAAAAAAAAAAAAAAACAAAAAAAAAAAAAAACACACACACACACACATACTACACATATATTTATATATATACTTTTGTATACATACATAAACATCTTTTATCTCCTCTCCTTCTCCTCTCCTCTCCGCTCTCTCTTTTTTTTTTTAATATATATAATATTATATATTATATTATATATATATATAATATATATATATTCTATTTTTTATATTATATATTAAATATAATTTATATATAAAAAATGTCATTATATATATTATATATATATTATATAATATATAAATATATATTTAATATATATACCCACACACCCAACAATATATATACTATTTTTTTGGACTTTTTTTTCCCCGGGGAGGACTCAGAGGTTAAATTTTTGTAAGAAGTCACCATGAACAAAGATGGAGCTTCTCTCTTTCCGCAAGAATTTCAGTTGTTCTGCGAGGGGAAATCCCAAGCATCGCCCCCTTCTTTTCTCTCTCTACCTAATTACTGTCTTTCTTTTTTTTCCTGTCTCGCCCTCTTTTCTCTTTTTCCTTCTTCTCTTCTCTCTCCCCTCTCCTCTTCTCTCTCTCTCTCTCTCCTTTCTCCTTTCTCTCTCTCTCTCTCTCTTCGCCTCTTCCCTCTCTTCTCCTCTCTTCTCTCTCTCTCCCCCCCCCCCCCCCTTCTCTCTCCCCTCTCTCTCCCCTT
>NC_051403.1:48243009-48263009 GCF_015228065.2 Penaeus monodon
TATATATATATATATATATATTATATGCATATATGTATATATATGTGTGTGTATGTGTGTGTGTGTGTGTGTGTGTGTGTGTGTGTGTGTGTGTATGTAATTCTATATACATTATATATCATATGCATATGCATTTTATATGTATTATATATATATCTTCTTCTTTTAACGGTAGGTTCATGTCTGAGCCGCCGTGGTCACATCATGATACTTAATTGTAGTTTTCATGTTGTGATGCTCTTGGAGTGAGTACGTGGTAGGGTCCCCAGTTCCTTTCCACGGAGAGTGCCAGTGTTACCTTTATTTTTATTATTTTTTTATTTTTTTAGGTAATATTTCTCTCTATTTTATCCGGGCTTGGGACCAGCACTGACTTGGGCTGGCTTGGCCACCCAGTGGCTAGGTAGGCAATCGAGGTGAAGTTCCTTGCCCAAGGGAACAACGCGCCGGCCGGTGACTCGAACCCTTGAACTCAGATTGCCGTCGTGACAGTCTTGAGTCCGATGCTCTAACCACTCGGCCACCGCGGCCTTGACGATCATGGGTTTCCATGATTTTTCTTTGGCAATTTAGAGCGGTGGTTTGCCATTGCCTTCCGCCCGGTGTTTTTTTTTTTTTATCGAGTCACCATCTCTGTTTTACCCGGCACTGACTTGGGCTGGCTTGGCCACCCAGTGGCTAGGCAGGCAATCGAGGTGAAGTTCCTTGCCCAAGGGAAACAACGCGCCGGCCGGTGACTCGAACCCTCGAACTCAGATTACCGTCGTGACAGTCTTGAGTCCGACGCTCTAACCATTAGGCCACCGCGGCCCCATATATATATATACATATATCAAATATAATTATCATTTTATATATATATATATATATATATATATATATATATAATACATGCACGCACACTTTAGAGCTAGATCGCGTAATACAAGCATGCACTTAGGGCGCCTTCTACCTTGGTATTAGTTGGGGGGCCATCTCCAAGCTGAAGGGTGGAAATGCAGCGGGTATTTGCGGCGTCCCTGCTGACCTGCTGAAGTTAGGTGATGAACCCATGGCTTGTGGACTGAATGCTGCCCTCGCTACTACCACCTGGCAGTCTGGTACCGTTTCTCCCGTTGGCGGGCGTGGTGACCGGACTTGCTCGTGAGCGTGTTTAACCTGACCCGTTGGTGGGCGTAGTCATACCTCTCTGGAAGGCAGAAAGGGGATCACTACAGTTGTCATCAAGGCATTAGACTGGTCAGCGAATCAGTACCAGAAACTTGGGCAACGCAGATTTCACTCCTGGTTTTATCCGCAATAAAGTTGTATCATTGCACTTCGAATCATTGCAAAGCGCCGTTGTGGATTCGGTCGCGGGATACTTCCGGGCTTCTGAGAGGTCAAGACCAAGGTCTATACAAGTACTTATATAAACCTAGGTCAAGAAGGCCTTCGAAATCGGTCGGGAGATCCTGAGACTCGGAGGAAAATCGGCGATTGTTGGAGGAATGGACAAGGCTATTTTATGCTGATCCCGAAAGACATGGAAACTGTAGCGGCGGAGGTATGTTCAGGCGTCTCTCCTGTGGACTCAGATAGTGAGGCAGGGCTGTGTTCTTGCACCGGCGATCTTCAATACTCGCGTGGACTGGATAATTGTGGAGAAGTCGTCCATAGTCAATTAGGGTCAACGTTGGGTAATATCAAGGTCACCGACTTTGATTTCCATGTCATTTTATCTGAGGCTGCGGAGACAATGACGGCAGCTCCCCGAAGTGTGTGTGTGTGTGTGTGTGTGTGTGTGTGTGTGTGTGTGTGTGTGTGTGTGTGTGTATGTGTATGTGTATGTATGTGTATGTGTATGTGTGTGTGTGTGTGTCCCGCCCACGAAGCTGTATTCTCTAGAGACATCCTTTAGTGGGAGAGGCCCTTGGGACGACCCAGACATTCGTGGCTTCCTTCGTCAGGAAGTCGAGGTGGGCCGAACTCCCGCCTGGCAGCACGGTAGGAGGGGACCTCGTGGTTGAAAAGGAGGGTGAATGCGACAATACCCCTCCCCCCTTGTGTCAGCTGATTGATTAACGGAGTAGAGCTCATGGGGAAAAGGGTCGCTACAGAGCTTGAATGTTGAATCTATTTACATGTTTATAAACATGTTAGGAATATATGTTGAATGTAATTTACATCATTAACATTTGTTAATATGTAAATTTCAGCAAATTGCAGTACTATAACATCTATAGAAGCATATACATTTATTTATTTTTGTATCTGTCGAATGTCAGGGAATTCCCGATCAATAAAAATTACCTACAGACCTGTTATAATAATGGTAAATATGTTATTAGTGCCTTGAACAACCTCACTCCGGCTTTCAGACCTGCAATAGGCTGTTTGCGTGTCAGTCTCATCATTGTCGATCAAAGTGTGTGGTCAAAAAATGCTTTAATAAATTATTTCTATTTGGCGCATAAAACTTTGATCGATAATCCGTCTCATTACTCGGAATTAACACTCCTGTGTGGGACTGTGATAAAAATTGTGATGATTATTTAACCAATATATATATAAAAAATCTAAGAGTGCTTTGTCCGCCCCCAGATGGAAGCACCTACACGACCTCTCATGCGCCGGGTTAATATATATAATAATCATATAAACTCCTTCCATTAGTATATACACTAGTGGCATTTACTATTGTTTTTCGTGGGGGGGGGGGGAATTGACTAGGAAATAAAGGTCCCAAAAGCTAAAATCTTAACGGTTTTTACCTAAATTGATTTATGCCCGCAGCCCACGCTAAAGCAACATAACGGTAGGCCACTGACTCGGGACACAATACAATATTTATAAGATCTACGAACCGCGATTGAAGCTACTCTTAAAAAGGTAAAACATATGTATAATAAGTATAAATGATACGTATTTTGATCTGAAATTGGGCACCGTTTCCGCTTTCTGTTAAGGTTAAACGTTTTTTTTTTGTATTTCAATTCGGGGTCGTTGCCAAGTTCAGGCATTTTCTCACCATTATGAGAATTTTACAGCGTTAGTCTTTTTCTTCTTGTTTTTCTCTCATTTTGTCTCTTTTCTCTCTCTCTCTCTCTTTTAAGGGGAAGGAGTCGTTTAGCAGTTTATTGTGACGTTTATAGAAGCGTGCATATTTGTAAGATTTTTTCGTTTTGTAAATATATTTGGACATGATTAACTATTTCATGTAGATTCTAGTTAAATGGTATAGATTGTGTGTGTGTGCGTGCGTGTGTGTGTGTGTGTGTGTGTGTGTGTGTGTGTGTGTGTGTGTGTGTGTGTGTGTGTGTGTGTGTGTGTGTGTGTGTGTGTGTGTGCGTGTGTGTGTGTGCGTGTGTGTGTGTGTGTGTGTGTGTGTGTGAATCGGTATATGTATTAATATATCCGTAAGATTTTAAGTTTGCATACACCTATCCCAAACACACACACACACACACACACACACACACACACACACACACACACACACACACACACACACACACACACACACACACACACACACACACACACACACACGCACACACACACACACACACACACACACACACACACACACACACACACACACACACACACACACACACACACACGCACACACACACACAACATCTCATCCATATATATTTATACGAACAAAGACAATTCGTTATTCACGTCACACACAACAACCCCCCCCCCCCACCCACCCTCCGAACCGGTACTACCTTCATGATAATTTTATTCCGAGAACCATATTGCGTAAAAATATACTATGACCCAATGTCATAAAGAAGTGACACTATGACATGACAGTAGCGCAGGACGTTGCTCATGCCAAGCAACACTAACCTATCACGATAAAAAAAAACACGGGAATTGACTCATTAACATGGTACTTAATACTTTTTTTCGTTACTAACACATCATTTAACACTATCACGATACTAATATGACAGTTAATAATTTCACGATACTAACGCTGTGCTTAACATTAGCACGGTAATAACAAACGCTGTGCTTAACATTAGCACGGTAATAACAAACGCTGTGCTTAACATTAGCACGGTAATAACAAGGCACTTAACACGATAACGATAATAACACGGCACATAACAGCATAGTACTAACACCGCACTAATGCAACAAATCACCGACACAGCACCAAATTTATAGCAACACAGGCTGTATTTAGTTTTTTTTTTATTATAATTTATTATTCGTCCATTAGTCTTTTCCTGTGGTGATGGATATGTGTTGAATATCTAGTTAATATTTGTGTATATATGTATATATATATATATATGTACATATATATATATATATATATATATATATATATATATATAATGAATCATTCTGATATATAATTTCGTTATTATGCATAAAGAAATGCATAAAATATTTCCCCATTCCAAATATTTCTCTACAGTATTCTCTTCACGAACATAAATATCACGTAGATTATGAATTACTGTGAATAATTCTGTTTTGTGAGGGTATTCATTTGCATTCTTACATTTTCAGTTATGAAAAATATCCGACAAGTACATGACATTTACGTATATTAATTAAATATATAATTTTCTCCGTAATTACCGTGTTATATTACGATGGAGTGATTGGAAACGTTCATAAAATCAGTTATGCATATAAAAACAAATTATAATGGCTAAATCTGGAATGCATGTAATAGTAAAAAAAAAACAGAATAATAAAAAAATGTATATATATGGTAGGTTAAAATTGCCCATGGGGGGGAGGAGATCTACCCAACGAAGGCGATTGAAAAAGACTCGTTATTGAGGTTGCTAGAGATGTTTAGGTTATGAAAATGATTTAGATAGAGATTTTTTTCCAGGTTAGGTTATGGAAATCATTTAAAACGATTTTTTTTCAGGTTAAGTCATCGAAATGCTTTAGAAAAAAAAAAGTTTTACCCAAGTTAGGTTTACGTGAATGCTTCAGAAAGGTATTTCCCCAGGTTATATTGTGGAAGCATTAATCTAGAAAAGCTATTTACCCAAGATATTCTTCCTCCTTTGCGAGTACCCAGAGGAATCCAGCCGCCTATTAAGAGGCCCAGTTTTTACTCGCCATTTCACATAACTCCAGCGCCCCGACAACAGATGCCGAGCGCTGTGTTTGTACGGCTGAAGGGATACTGTATGCCCGTTTATAGCATTTATTTACGTACGTTTCTTTTATTTGTTGATTATTATTATTATTATTATTATTATTGTTATTATTATTATTAATGTTGTTGTTGTTGTTGTTGTTGTTGTTATGATGATGATGTGGTGATGATTATTGTTATTGTTATTAGGACGGGATTAGGATAGTTTTGTAACGAGGTTGGTCGAGTATTATCGGGTTGTCACTGTTCTTTCTGCATTATTGGAATTTGTTGCAGCCTAGGTTATAGATAAATGCCCTAGACTAAAATAGCAAAAGAGAGAGAGAGAGAGAGAGAGAGAGAGAGAGAGAGAGAGAGAGAGAGAGAGAGAGAGAGAGAGAGAGCAATGCAACAGTGACCGATATTGACATTTATCTATAACTGTCGAAGGAGCTTTTTCAGATCTCTCTCTCTTCTCTCTCTCTCTCTCTCTCTCTCTCTCTCTCATCTCTTCTCTCTCTCCTCTCACTCTCATCTCTCCTCTCTCTCTCTCTCTCTTGCGTCTCTCTCTCTCTCTCGTCTCTCTCTCTCTCTCTCTCTCTCTCTCTTCTCTTTCTCTCTCTCTTCTCTTTCTGCGCATCTCTCTCTCTCTTCTGCGTCTCTCTCTCTCTTTCTGCGTCTCTCTTCTCTTCTGCGTCTCTCTTTCTCTTCTGCGTCTCTCTTCTCTCTTCTCGTCTCTCTCTCTCTATCTGACTCTCTCTCTCTCTTTCTGCGTCTCTCTCTCTCTTTCTGCGTCTCTCTCTCTCTTTCTGCGTCTCTCTCTCTCTTTCTGCGTCTCTCTCTCTCTCTCTCTCTCTCTCTCTCTCTCTCTCTTTCTGCGTCTCTCTCTCTCTTTCTGCGTCTCTCTCTCTCTTTCTGCGTCTCTCTCTCTCTTTCTGCGTCTCTCTCTCTCTCTCTGCGTCTCTCTTTCTCTTTCTGCGTCTCTCTCTCTCTTTCTGCGTCTCTCTCACCTCAATTGCATTGTTGGGTCAGGTTTTGAAGAGGGAGGGAGAGGGAAGAAGGGATGAGGGAGGGGGAGGAGGGAGGGAGGGATGATGGAGGGGAGGAGGGAGGGGGGGGATGCGTGAGAGCAGTGCAAGTTGCAAGGTGGTGTTGCTAAGGGGATACGCAGGGGCCTTGTCGTACCCTTGAGGTGGCGGTCGCGGTACTCTTTTTGACCCCCTACCTTCCTTACCTTAACGCACCTTATCTTTCCTTGCCTTACCTTAGGCTCCTCCCCCCATCCCCCCCTTCATTACCTTACCTTAGCTGCTTCCCCCATCCCCCCCCCCTTCCGTACCTTACCTTAGCTTAATCTCTTTCTCTCACTTTCCCACTCCCTTACCTTAGCCTACCTCCCCTACTTCCCCCTCCCTTACCTTGCTTTACCTTAGCCTACCTCCCTCACTTTCCCCTCTCCCTTACCTTATCTGAGTTTACATTAGCCTCCTTTCCCCATTTTCCTTCTCCCTTTCTCCTTTCCCCCTCCTCTTACCTCCCTTCCCCCCCACCCCTCCCTATTTACCTTTTTCCGGTAGCTTCATATCCCTATCCCTTACCCACATGCTCATCTTCTTCTGTTTCCTTTACCTTCCATTTATCATACTTTCCTTTACCCTTACTTTCCCTTTCTCTTACTTTCCTTCCCCTTACCTTGCCTTCCTCCCCTCAACTTCTTCCCTTTACCTTCCTTCTCTCCCTTCCCCCCTTGCCTTTGTCTTCTTCCGCCTCCCTTGCCTTCCGTGTTTACCTTATTTACTTTCCTTTTAACTCACTTCTTTCATCTCCTCTTATCTTTCCTCCCTCTTACCTCCCTCCTTCCATTTCCCTTTCCTTTCCTCCTCTTACCTTCCTCCTATCTCCCTTACCCTCCCTCCCCCTCCTTCCTTCCCTCCCTCCCTTCCTCCCCCCTCCTCCCCCTCCCCCTTACCCTCCCTCCATAGACTTTCCTTCCTCAAACTGCCCTTACCTCCCCCCTCCCCCCATTCCCCACCCCCTCCTCCCCCTCCCTTTGTCTTCTATCTTTTACGCCCGTGATTTCTGGAGCTGCCCTTGGGGATTCTTGTTGTGGGCGTGTGGGCGTGGAAGTGTGTATGTGCGTGTGTGGGGGGGTCCGTGGAAGTGTTTTTTTGCGTGTGCGTGCGTGTAGTTTTGTGTGTGTGTGTGTGTGTGTGTGTGTGTGTGTGTGTGTGTGTGTGTGTTTATGTTTATATGTATGTATGTAGATGTACGGGCGGGCGGCCATATCTTTGTATGTATTATGTGTGTGCTTATTCGCATGCGTGCATGTAGGGGTATATGTACGGCGGGCGACCGTGTCTGTACGTGTGTGTGTGTGTGTGTGTGTGTGTGTGTATGTATGTATGTGTGTGCTTATTTGCGTGCGTGCATGTAGGTATGTATGTGCGTGCGTTCGCTGTGCGCATGTCCTTGACACTCGCTCAGGCATAGAAGGGGAAGTACACAGCCTTTGTTGCGTGCGGCTTGCAAGGGCGAGAGTGACTGCGGTCGCGCTCTCCTTCATTTGCAGGAGTCGTGCATGCGTTGGGTGGAGGGGGGGTGAGGGAGGGGGGTAGGGAGAGGGAGAGGGAGAGAGAGAGGGAGAGGGAGAGAGAGAGGGAGAGGGAGAGAGAGAGGGAGAGAGAGAGGGAGAGGGAGAGAGAGAGGGAGAGAGAGAGGGAGAGAAATGAGAGAGTGTCAGAGTGTGAGAGAAATGGGAGAGAGTGAGAAATATGAGAGAGAGAAAAGGGGATGGAGGAAGTATGAAGAGGAGAGAGGAAGAGACGGGATAAGAAAGAGAGTGTGAAAGAGATTGGAGAGGGGGAGACGGGGGACGGAGATAACAGGAAAATATTGACAAAGGATTTAAGTTACGAAAGAGGAAAGAGAAATAGGAAAAGATGGAAATAGGCCAAAAGATAAGAAAATAATTAGGAATCAAAGAGGCAAGCATAACGAGCTAGAAATACATAGGAAAAAAGACAAACCGACGGACAGAGATAGAGTGATAGACAGGGATAGAGTTAGGTGAGAGGGAGAGAGAGGGAGAGGGAGAGTGAAATGAGAGAGAGAGAGAGAAATGAGAGAGAGAGAGAAATGAGAGAGAGAGAGAGAAAGAGAAATGAGAGAGAGAGAAGAAGAGAAGAGAGAAGAGAGAGAGAGAGAAAGAAATGAGAGAGAGAGAGAGAAAGAGGAAATGAGAGGAGAGAGAGAGAGAGAGAAAGAGAAAGAGAGAAAGAGAGAGAAAGAGAGAGAGAGAGAGAAAAAAAGAAAGAGAGAAAAAGAAATGAGAGAGAGAGAAAAAGAAATGAGAGAGAGAGAAAAAGAAATGAAGAGAGAGAGAAAAAGAAATGAGAGAGAGAAAAAAAGAAATGAGAGAGAAAGAGAAATGAGAGAGAGAGAGAGAGAGAGAGGGGGGGGGGGATGAAATATGGAAAAGACAGGCATACACGGAGTTCGAAACCATCAGCCACAATAAAAGAGATGAAAAAGACACAGCCAAAGATGCAGCGCACACGGCCAACGGGAAACAAGCAGGGGAAAACAGCAAGGAGACTCACAAGCAGGCAAGCAAGCAAGAAGCAAGCAAGCAAGGGGAGGGGGGTAGTAGGTTCCAGAAAGACTTGCTTGCGGTTGGTGACAGACCTCGGGGCTGGGGACGCGTGCTTGCTTCTGTCTCGGTGCTGCGTTCGGGTCTAACAAGCCCTTTTGCTTGTTTGTGTGTGTGTGTGTGTCTGTGTGTGTGTTTAATAGGCCTATGCGTGTATATATATGTGTGTGTGTTTGTGTGTGTGTGGGGTGTGTGTGTGTGTGTGTGTGTGTGTGTGTGTGTGTGTGTGTGTGTGTGTGTGTGTGTGTGGTGTGTGTGTATGTATGCATGTAGTGTATGCGTATGCATATATGTATAGCTATATCCATATGCGTGTGAGTGTGCATGCATGGAAACTGGATCCGTCTAGAATATTCTGCCTTACGGAGATGTATGACCTCAATTTTGGGTTTCCGGTGTGGGCGGGAGGGGGAAGGGGGAGGGGGAGGGGAGGGGGGAGAAGCGGTTGTGAGATGCGTTCTTAAATACGTCTCGAGAATCTCCTGCCGCGGGAGAACCTCTCTCTGCTCCTCAGCATGGTGGATGAAGTCTGGTGAGGGTGTAATGCGCCTCCGAACAAGTTCATCGACCTAGGGGAAGGAGGGGGAGAGGGGGGGAAGGGGTAAAGGGGGTGGGGGTGGTAGGGGGGGGCAAGAGGGCATTCCGGACTTGCATGACCCCGCGCGGACCAAGGGAGGGGGAGGGGGGTAGGATAGGGGAGGGGTGTGTGTGGGGGGGGGGGCGAAGCTTGGAGTTCGTTCTCGCATTTGTTCTCCTGTCTTCAATTCTTTTCTCGTTTTCTTGGTCTTCTTCTTCTGCTCCCTCTCTCTTTCTCTTTCTCTTTCTCTCAAATTGATTTTGAGCCACTTTCCCGAATAGTAAAATGCATATCAAGTTCATTTTGATTTTAGTGTTAATTGTGTTTAGGCGGAGATGGTTTCATAAGGCTTTCGTCACCAAGAGTCAGTTATTACTAATCCTATCTAAATCACCTGTTTATCCTATTCCATGATTTTCGGAACGATTTTTTTCATATTACTGTATTTATCTTGTTATTAGTAGTTTGATATTATAATATCCATAGGTCTAATGTCAATAATCAGCATAACAATGATAATGGTAATGACTACAACAACTGTATTGGTATTAATAGTATTAATAAAATACATTATCAAGGAATGGGGAAATCAAGCGCAGTCGCTAAGGCTTACTGATTGACTTTGTGATGGCAGCCAAGTGGGCAATACATAAGCCCTGGGCGATTGGGTTAGTAATAGTAGTAGTTGTTGTAGCAGTAGTAGTAGTAGTAACAACAACAACAACAACAACAACAACAACAACAATAAAAACAACAGTAATAACAACAACAATAATAATAATAATAATAATAACTTTTATTATTAAGTTTAATAAATAATAAATAATAATAACAACAACAACAACAAAAACTAGTGAATAGATGTAATTTATCAAATGAACAATAAAAAAACAAGAAAAATTGCCTCTCTGTGTGCCACCTAGCACATGATTTTAATCTCTTGTGATATATGACGAAATTTTGAGTATAATTTCCAGTCTAAAAAAAAACAGTGATCGAGAAAGCATTGGAGTGAATTTTAGCCCTCAAATTACAAGCATTTGGAACCGGCTGGAGGAAATTAATATAAGAAATTATTACGTTACGTTTCAGCCTGAGATGAGGAGTTCGAACCCAAGTTTTCGAACCTAATGGCTAGAGAGGTTCGACACAGTGAACACAGTGGGAGAAACACAGAACTTTATGATTAGCGATAACATGACTGTGTTTACGAACTCGTAGATTAAGTACACAAGACGGGGATCAAGAGACCTAGTGTTGTAGTTTATAGAGACCTAATGTTGTAGTTTATAGAGCCTATATAGAGTATTTTAATTTAGAACAGCGATTATAGAGCTTGTACAAATGGGAACAACTATTTTAGAACTTACAGAATCTAGAACAGCGATTATTGTGTACAAATGAGAACAGCTATTTTAGAACTTGTAGGATCTAGAACAACAGTTAGAACTTGTAGAAATGAGAGCAGCTGTTTTAGAACTCGTAGAAACTATTTAGAATAACTAGCATAGAGCTTGTAGAGATTTTTAAAAAAATTGACATAGAATTTGTAGAAATTAGAACAACTAGCTAGAACTTGTAGAGATAAAAAAATAAACTAGCATAGAATCTAGAACATCTAGCATAGAACTAATTTTAAAAACTAGAGAATGCAGTACAAGATTTGTAGAAACCAGAACTAGCACAAAACTCATAGAAAACCAGAAAAAAGTGAAAATTGTAGAAACAAGTGCACTTAGCACATAAAATTACTTCAGAAACACTAAACCTGAGGCTCCCCATAAAGAAATGGAGATTGAAAACGCCATATTACAAACTTACGTAACCAGACTTGCCCCACTCAGACCCGAAAGCGACCGCGATTTGGATGTACGGAGCCAAGGGCCAAGAACCCCTTTGCACGTAGCAATGCAAAGCGGAGGGACCTGTTGCTAAGGAGAGGAGGCGAGAGCTAGAGAGAGAGAGAGAGAGAGAGAGACACGCAATTCCCCGTCTTGAGTACTATGCGAGACACGGATGGTCGAGAATCGTGTAGTTTTTGAGGGTCGAGTGGAACGTATGTGGTTTGATTGATTGAATATTTTTTTTCTCGATTTTTTTTTTCTTTTTCTTTTTCTTTCTTTCTTGTCTTACGGCACTCGTGCGTGGATGAATTCTAGTTGTTTTGTCCATTGTCCATTGAAAAAATATATATATCTATATTTATTAGTATTAGCCTCTATATTATGGTTTAGAGATTGTATGTTCTACAGTGTATAATACGAAAAGTCTTGTAAATTTCTACAATAAGCGAGACTGAAATATTGTCTTATTTGTAAACTAGGGAACAGGATAGTTTGCTCATTGCGAGCATTCTGTTCAGAAACCTGTCTTGCTCATTGTTCAGATCCACACTTTTATCTTCCTTCAAATAGCCTGTTGCCCTCTTAGTCAGCAAGGAGGTATGGCCCCGGATTCATCTTTACTGAATTTATTGCGACATTTTGAGCCAGTTGTGACTTCAAATTTCATTCGATTTTTATTTTCTAAAATATTCATCAAATATCATTCGATTTTTTTTTTCTTCTAAAATATTCATCGAATTAATTTTCCCCACTGATATAGATTTTTACTGATGACTCATCGGATATATCATCCTCACAAATTAGATATTCGCAGGACTTTTCCCAGAAAAGATATCCAATTAGCTTCTCTCTCTCTCTCTCTCTCTCTCTCTCTCTCTCTCTCTCTCCCTCCCTCTCCTCTCCTCTCTCTCTCTCCTCTCTCTCTCTCTCTCTCTCTCTCTCTCTCTCTCTCTCTCTCTCTCTCTCTCTCTCTCTCCTCCCTCCCTCCTCCCTCCTCCCTCCTCCCTCCGCCTCCCTCCTTCCCTCCCTCCCTCCCTTCTTCCCTCCCTCCCTCCCTCTCTCCCTCCGCCTCTCTCCCTCCCTCCCTTCCTCTCTCGCTCTTTCTCTCTCTCTCTCTCTCTTTCTCTTTCTCTCTCTCTTTCTCTCCCCGGAATAGAAAACAAAAAGCGAAAAATACCAGCTTATGGAATCTGTTCTCCACATCCGGTGACGTTTGGACAATGAGTACCTGTTATGCAACTCTTGTTCACGAAAATAGAGCAGACGCATGGGGAGCGTGGCAGTACAGGGAGCGCTGGGCATGAGGTTTAGATATAGGCCTGTGTGGTAATATTGCTGTAGGCGAGATGGTGTGTTGCGTTGTAGCGGAATGGGCGTGAATGGAATGAGCAAATGGGCGAGAGTCACTTTCTTGAATGGGATCCGTGTGGGTGTGGGAAAGTTTTGTTGTGATCTGTTATTTGTTATTTATTTATTTTGTTTTTATTTTTTTTATTTTTTTTTTTATCTTTTTTTTTTTTTTTTTTTTTTTTTTTTTTTTTTTTTTTTTGGGGGGGGGGGAGGTGTTCTGTATCTATTTTCTCTCTCAGGCAAAATATCAGACGCCCCGCTCTCCCTTCCGCCTCCTGCCCCCTTCCACTCTTCCTCCCTCCTTCTTCGTCCTCCTCTCTTCCCCTCCCTCTCCCTCCCTCTTCTCTCCTCTCCTCTCCTCTCCATCCCACCCCTTCCTCTCCCTCATCCCCACCCCTTCCTCTCCCTCATCCCCACCCCTCCTTCCTTCCCTCCCTCTCTCCCTCATCCCCTCCCTCCCTCCCTCCCTCCCTCCCTCCCTCCCTCCCTCCCTCTCTCCCTCCCCTCCTCCCTCCCCTCCCTCCCTCCCTCCTCCCTCCCTCCCTCCCTCCCTCCCTCCCTCCCAGGCCGCTGCAGAAAAGGGAGCGAGATCCCGACTCCTCGTTCCGTCGGGCGCTGGGCTTGACCTTGGCAGCGACGGTGAAGGTGATGGTGGGTGTGGTGCGCTCGGGTCCTCCTCCGGGCGTGCCTGAAGGGGGGCGGACCGTAGGGGGGAGGGAGTAGGAGGAGGGCGGAGGGAGGGCGTAGAGGGAGGAGGGTGGGTGGGAGAAGAGGGAGGGCGTAGAGGGAGGAGGGTGGGTGGGAGAAGAGGGAGGGCGTAGAGGGAGGAGGGTGGGTGGGAGAAGAGGGAGGGCGTGCCATAGGGTAGAAGGGCGTACCGTAGGAGGAAGGGGAGGGCGGAAGGAGGGAGTTAGAGTGTGGGCGTACCGTAGGAGGGAGTAAAGAGAAGGGCGTGTTGTGGGAGTATGGGGGAGGACGTACCGTGGGGGAGGGGGGAGGGGTCGCGACTTCCGGAGGGCGTGCTTTGGCGTACGGGTGACGTGGCGAGGGGAGGGGGGGGGGAAGGTGATTCCCCATCGTTCGCTTGTTGCTATTTATTCTTGTTTTTTTTCCTCGTCACGTTACTCCTTGGCTGATTTCTTGAATTCCCTTTTTTAAAAATTATCAACAATGCTTTGTCATGTGTTTTTGTTTTTTTTTCTGCTTTTTTCATTCCCATTTTCGGATTTTCCCCTCTTTCCCTTCTTCCTTCCTCCCCTCCTCTCCTCCTCCCCTCCTCTCCTCCCTTCGTTCCCTCCTTCCCTCCTCTCTTCTTCCCTCCTTCCCTCTTTCCCTCCTTCCCTCTTTCCCTCCTTTCCTCAATTTTTTCTTCATTTCTTTCCCTCCTTCTTCGCAATTTAAACATTGCCGCAGTGATTTTAATGTATGTGTAAGAAGGGCGTAGGGTGAGGGGGACTGGTTTGGGGGGGGGGCGTAGGGGTAGGGGTACGGGCGTCCGTGGTTCGTTCATACCCTGCAAGGCCGTACGTACCATTATGTATTTACATTGTGGTTCGACGTGGTGGGGGGGTGGGGGGGGTTGGGGGGTTGGGCACCCTTAGCTAGCAAGACCTGGGCATTGCACAGTTGCGGAAATGGGGTGATTTCTGGGATAGTGTGCGTTTGTATGCGTGTTTTTTATTTGTTTTTGTTGTTTTTGTATGTTTTTATTTGTTTTTGTGTTTGTGTGTGTTTTTTTATTTCTTGTTTTTGTGTTCGTGTGTGTGTCTGTTATTAATGTTTGTTGTACGTAGGTAGGTGTGAGAGGGTGGATTGGCAGCACCCTTTCGTTGGGGGGGGGGGGGGTATTGGCGAGGTGCGTCATAGCTATAGAAACGGCGTGGCGAGTGGTTCTTGTTTTTCTTTTTCTTTTCTTTTTCTTTTTTTTCTTTTCTTTCATTTTTTCTTTCTTTCTTCTTTTCTTTTTTCTTTCTTTCTTTCTTTTCTTTTTCTTTCTCTTCTTCTTCTTCTTCTTCTTCTTCTTCTTTCTTCTTCTTCTTCTTCTTCTTCTTCTTCTTCTTCTTCTTCTTCTTCTTCTTCTTCTTCTTCTTCTTCTCCTCATCCTCATCTTTCTTCCTCCTCCTCCTCCTCTTCCTCCTCTCCTCCTCCTCCTCCTCCTCCTCCTCCTCCTCCTCCTCCTTCCTCATCCTCATCCTCATCCTTCTTCTTCTCTTTCTCCTTCTCCTCTTCCTCTTTCTTTTATATTTCCCTTTATAGTTATAAGAAGAAGAACACTCCCGAGAACCGAAACGGCGTCTAGGAGATAAGGACACAAGATAAATGGAAGAAGAGGAGGAAGAAGGAGAGGGAAAAGAAGAAGAAGAAGAAGAAGAAGAGGAAGGATATGGTAGGAGGAAGAGAAAAAGAGAAACAGAGGAGGAGGAGGGCAGAGGAAGAATCAGAGAAGGAGGAGCAGGGAGAGATGGAAGAGGAGGAGGAGGAGGAGGAGGGAGAGATGGAAGAAGAGGAGGAGGACGACGACGAGGAGGAGGAGGGAGAGATGGAAGAAGAGGAGGAGGAGGGACGTGGCAGGAGGAAGAGAGAGACGGCAGAGGAAGAAGAGGAGGAGGAGGAGGGGGAGGAGGAGGGAGAGATGGAAGAAGAGGAGGAGGAGGGACGTGGCAGGAGGAAGAGAGAGACGGCAGAGGAAGAAGAGGGAGGAGGAGGAGGAGGAGGGAGAGTGGAAGAAGAGGAGGAGGAGGGACGTGGCAGGAGGAAGAGAGAGACGGCAGAGGAAGAAGAGGAGGGGGAGGAGGAGGGAGAGATGGAAGAAGAGGAGGAGGAGGGACGTGGCAGGAGGAAGAGAGAGACGGCAGAGGCAGAAGGCCGCGGCCTCGCGAGCGCCAAGGACCTCGCAGCCTCCCTCAGCATCTTGGGCCGTTGTTCTTCGCCTTTTCAAAGGGGGGGGGAAGGTTTTTCTTTTCTTTCTTTTTGTCCTTGCGTGCCGTCTTCGCCTTTTCAAGTGGGGGGGGGAGGTTTTTTTTTTCCTTTCTTTCTCTCTCTCTTTCCTTACTATGTAAAGGAGGATAGTTTACGAAACGAGAGAGAGAGAGAGAAAGAAAGAAAGAAAGTAAGAAAGAAAGAAAGAAAAGAAGGAGAAGGAGACACTTCTAAGAATCAGAGAGAGAAAAAAAATGAAGGAGGGACGTTCGCGAAGCTGGAAAGAGAGGGAGGGAGGGAAGTGGGGAGGGAGGGAAGGGGGGAGGGAGGGAGGGAGGGATAAAATGAGGGAGGGAAGGGGGGAGTGAGTGAGTGAGGGAAGGGGGAGTGAGTGAGTGAGTGACTGAGGGAGTGAGGGAGGGAAGGGGAGAGTGAGGGAGGAAGTGGTAAAGGAAAGGAGGGACGGCGGGAAATGACTAAGAAACAATGACCGGCATTTTTGTTATTTTTCCTTGTGTCCGCGAGCCCTCATTTGCATACAACCGGGCTGAGATGTAGTATTCGCAGTCATGCATATAAGTATTGTGAATATGAGGTGTTTCGCTTCGTTTTCTCATTTCTCCTTGTTCTTATCTACGTTTTTCCTGCCTTGTCTTCTTCTTCTTCTTTCTTCTCCTTTCTTCTTCTTCTTCTTCTCCTTTCTTCTTCTTTTTCTTCTTCTTCTCCTTTTTCTTCTTTTTCTTCTTCTTCTTCTTTTTTTCTTCTTTTTCTTCTCCTTTTTTTTTCTTTTTCTTCTCTTTTTTTCTTCGTTTTTCTTCGTCCCGCTATTACCACCGTTGGCTACTGCTTCTTTTCTCTCTTTCTTAGTTATTGTCTCCTCTTCCTCCTCTTACACTTTTTGTTTCTTCTTCTTCGTCGTGTTCTCCTTGTCTCTCTTTCTATTCCCTCTTTCCTCTCTCTTTCCCGTCCTTCTTGTTTTCTCACTTTCTTATTCCTTTATCCATCCTCGCTGTCTCTTTTCGTCCATCCTTCCCTTCCTCTCCCTCGTCTCTATCCTCCCTCCGTCCCTCCACCTATCCTCCCTTCCTCTCTCCATTTCTCCCTCCTCCTCTTTTCCCTCCATCCTCCTCCTCCTCCTTCCTCCCTCCCGACCTCCTTCCTTCTTCTCCCTCTCCCTTCCTCTCCCTCTCCCTTCCTCCCTCCCCGTCTCCCTCCCTCCTTCCCCTTCCTCTTCACCCTCCTTTAACCCACCCTCTCTCCCTCCTTCCTCCTCTCCCTCCCTCCTTCCTCCTCCTCCTCTCCCTCCCTCCTTCCCCCCTACCCTCCCGCAACCCTCCCTCCCTCCCGGCCAAAAAAAAGCTCTTTAAAAGCAGACACAAGCAACGTTAAGAAAACCCCATTAGGTTAGAACGCTGAACAAGAATTCGCAGTGATGCAAGAGTGTGTGTGTGTGTTCACTGACCCGGCCGCCAGGGGTCGCTCGCCAGCCGATGCTCAGTCTTGCCCTCTGTGTGCGTGTGGAATGGGGGGTGGGGGTGGGGTGGGGTGATCTGTGTGTGGTGGGGGTGAGGGGTGTTTTGTGTGTGTGGGGGGGTTGTGTATTTATGTATGTATGTATATCTGTGTATGTGTGCCTGTATGTGTGTTTGTCTGTATCTGTGTCTGTCTCTCCGTCACCTTGTGTGCGACGTTTACGAAACAAAGGTATATAAACATACGCATGTACACCTTCCTTTCCCAACAATAAAACAAATAAATTATAGACGAAACACCTCCGCTAGAACGTTACTTTCGGAAGGAAAAGACAGAAACGGTTTCTTTCATCTGCGTGTGACATACTGACCTCACCCGCTGATGTCACTGCGAAGAGGAGACGAACAGGTGATCAGCCCCCCTGATGTCACGCCCCCAGCGCAGACCTTGAGCGGAGCGAGTGTGCGAAGCCAACTTATCTTGAGCCCGTCTTTCGAAGGGGGAAATGCATGAGTGCAGTTTTTGAATACGGGGGAGGGTGGGAGAGAAAGAGAGAGAGAAAGAGGAGAGAGAGAGAGAGAGAGAAAGAGAAAGAGGAGAGAGAGAGAGAAGAGAAGAGAGAGAGAGAGAAGACAAGAGGAGAGAGAGAGACCAAGAGGAGAGAGAGAGACCAAGAGAGAGAGAGAGAGAGACCAGAGAGAGAGAGAGAGACCAAAAGAAAAGAGAAAAAGAGAGAGGAGAGACAAGAGAGAGAGGAGAGACGAGTAGAGAAGAGAGAGACCAAGAGAGAGAGTAGAGAAAGAGTAGAGAGAGAGTGAGAAGAGAGAAGAGAGAGGAGAGAGAGTGAGAGGAGAGGAGAGGAGAGGAGAGGAGAGGAGGGGGATGATTCACACAGGCGTCTCTCGCATTTGTGACGTGTTTTTTTTTCGTGAATCGTTTTATTTACACACTTAGCTCTTGCAACGTCTGGCGAGATGAATAATGCCATCAATCCCATCAGCGATAAAAAGGAAAAATAAAACGACAATGCAGACAGCGACTTTACACGCTTTGCGAACACGCACGGAGATGCAGTGTTAAAATTTTACCGCAATGTGGGGGTCGAAAAACTGAAGGCGGCGGCGAAATTGTCGTCCCGAGATGTAATCACCACAATTATCGTAGTTAATTGAGCTAGACCACGTGTTTCTTTTAGCTCAGGTGGCGCGTGCGCATCGCTGACGTCATTTGCTAGGTCGTGGGGGAGGCAGGGAGCTCGAGCGATTAGTAATGGTGGCGGGATTTTGCTTCGGTTCATTTCGAGGCTTTCGTTCTTGGAGTCAACTCCGCTGTTTTTTTTTGTGTCTTGCTGAAGTTAATTTTTTTTTTCGTTATGCCCGTTTTCGTTATTGTTACTATGATTTTTTTTTTTTTTTCGATTTTTTTTTTTTCGATTAAAAAAAAAATCGATTCGTTCTTTTTTTCTTCATTTCTATGCGTTGTTCTTCTGTTTCGATTTTTTTCGTCTTGTTCAATAGTGGCCGATTATTGTTTCACTGTTCATAAAGAAGGAAGAAATAAAACAAAAAAAAAAAAAAAAAAAAAAAAAAAAAAAACGTCTTTCTTTAGTGTGATTTTGATAACGATTTTTTGTTTCAATTCGTCATTTTTTTTTTCTTTAGATTTTTTTTTTTAGCTTCGATTCGACTTTTTAAAATTCTTTTTCTTGTTTCAGTTCGTAATAAATGATCGACGATATATTAAACTGTATTTGTTACTGATACAACTATGCTCGTGTATCTTGTTTCGAAGTATTAATTCGAAAGACCGAAAGAGACAGAAAAAAATCTTGAATTTGCTATTACTTTCAAAATTTGTAAAAAATATATATATAGTAATAGTAAATATATGTATTATTTAGAAGAGTACTTGTATTATTTAATTAAAAGTATCTTCTCTATTCACTAGTTTATATTTCTTGATAGCAAAATAAATAGAGAGAGAGAAAGAGAAAGAGAAAGAGAGAGAAATAGAGAGAGAGAAAGAGAAAGAGAGAGAAATAGAGAGAGAGAGAGAGAGAGGGAAGAATGTAACAGGTATAGCAAGTTGCACATTCCTCTCTATGGTGGGGAAAGTTGCAATAGTTTCACTTGCAAAAAAAAAGGAAGTTCTTAGCCAAAGGTTATGGAAGGCTGATGCGGCTGTAGAGGGAGATGATGGTGAAGTCAAGGGAGCTTTTGTGACTTCGAGACTTCGTTAATGTCAGCTGATCTGGTTTGTTGGGAGTTGCTCAATAGTGTAATATGCATATGATGTATATATATATATATATATATATATATATATATATATATATATATATATATATATATATATTATTGTGTATGTATGCATGTATTCATGTATGTATATGTATATGTATATGTATATATATGTATATGTATATATATATTTTATATGTATATATTTATGTGTATGTGTGTATATTTGTGTGTGTGCGTGCGTGCGTGCGTGCGTATGTGTGCGCGCGCAAGAGAAAGCGAAAGAAAAAGACAGAAATGCATATAAGGGGAAAAAAAAACAGAAACACGATAGCCAAACAAGCGCCGAGTGTGATTGAGCTAATGAGTGAAAGCGAATGAATGAGTCTGTTTGCGCACTCACAGATCTTGCACTCCGGAAATACTTAGGGGGGGAAAAATCATACACTGAACACAAAAACTTCCCTATCCACTAACAAAAAATAATAATAAAAAAAAAGAAGATAAGCAAACCAAAAGACACAAAAAACGAAATCATTGGATATAAACCACTCCCGTCTACATCTCAAGCAGGAGGAGGAAGCGAGAATTATAGCGACAGTCGAAGTCTCTCTCGACGCGATCGAACACAGCACGATTTTCGCCAAGTCACTCTCCTGTACACGAAATCTTCAAGGATTGCGACACGGGAAACACTCTCTCTCTCTCTCTCTCTCTCTCTCTCTCTCTCTCTCTCTCTCTCTCTCTCTCTCTCCCTCTTTCTCTCTCACTCCCTCTCTCCCTCTTTCTCTCTCACTCCCTCTCTCCCTCTTTATCTCTCTCTTTCTCTCTCTCTTTCTCT